>NC_090297.1:86226136-86529166 GCF_039906515.1 Pseudorca crassidens | reverse complement strand
GGATTAGATTTTTTTAAAGTGAAATCTAATTATATGTAGCAAAACAGAAACCTACTTTAAGTACAAATACAGAAGTACTTTGAAAGTAAAAGGATGGAGACAGCTAACATTAATCAAAAGAAATCTGGAGTGGCTATATAAATATCAGAAAAAGTTGATTTCAGGGAAAAGAATATTACCTGATAAAGATGGTCATTTCATAATGATAAATGGGTCAATTTATCAACAGGACATAAAAATCTTAAATGCTTTATTTAAAAATCTGTGAAGGAAAATACACAAAGCAAAACACATTAAAAAATACAAGAAGAAATAGGAAATTTTACAGTTGCTATTGTGCAAATACTGTCAAAATATAGTATTGTAAAAGTACAAATACTGAAAATTTCAATAATTGATAGAATAAGTAGACATGAAATTAATTAGATATAGACATTTATTGTACAATCTATCTTACAACAGCAGAATACACATTCTTTTTAAGACCACAAGCACCAGTTATTAAGATTGGCATATTTAAGGGTAATAATTTGAATAGACACTTCACACAAAACAACTAAACACATGAAAAAATACTTGATATTATTAGCCATGAGGGAGACGAAATCTAAAGCACAAAGTGATATTACTATATACCCATTACAAAGGTTAACATTTGAAAGACTGACCATATGGAGTGTTGGTAGGAGGTGCCAAAAATGTATGTTATGGAAAGCTTTTAGAATTTTTTGAGCAGGAGAGAAATATATGGTTTATGTTTTACATGATCAATATAGTATAGCTATTGTATCATTATGATAATAACTGATACAGATTATTCAAAAATCCCTTTGAGTTCAACAACTTATCTAACTAATTAAGTTGAGTACAGAATGTTCATGATTTGATATGTTCAGATAGTTGACATGGGTGAAAAATGAAAATCCAGACATAATTCATTGTTCTGAATCTGCGTACTGACTATGCTATGCAAAGGATTAATAATCTCTAAAAGTGAAAATTGGTCTTACAACTCTGCAAAGCACAGTCTTGTTTCTGGATAATTACAGAATAATATAAAATATCTATTTTATGTATCCCTTAGAGCAGTAGTCCCCAAACTTTTTGGCACCAGGGACTCGTTTCGTGGAAGACAATTTTTCCACAAAAAATTGGGGATGGTTCAGGACGTAATGCGAGCGATGGGGAGCGATGGGGAGCCGCAGAGGAAGCTTCGCTCTCCCGCTCCCCTCCTACTGTGCGGCCCCATTCCTCAGGCCGGGGACTGGTACCAGGGGTTGGGGACACCTGCCTTAGAGAACTCTTTAGACTAATTCAAAGTCTTACAAGCAGTAATAATAGCTTACTGCCTTCCATTTTGCATAATAACAAGATACTGATTAGTTGGAGAAATTATTTCAGTATATTTAATTTTTCTTTACATTTCACCTACCAGCTTACTAATGAAAACTTGATATTATTGTCCACCTCATTAAAGAGCTTAAAAGAAGTCACAGAGGATTTAAAGTAAATGAGACAGTGGGTGTTAACAGAAAATTAGATATATTTTGATGCCTTATTTTTCCATTTCCTTTTTTTTTTTTTTTTTTGGCTCTTGGAGGATTATGGGTGGTCAGGCTCTATTTCCTGCTTAGAGATGCTAATATTCTGTTTTGCTAATGAAATAATGGGAAAAAAAGAAAAAAAAATTATTCACATAGTGCAAAATGCCATCCATGCCATTTTCATTCAAGGTATATTCACTAAGCACCTTCTATGTGGCAAACATATTAGGGATTCAGTAGTTAATAGCACAGGAAAATTCTCTGCTTTTGAGAAATGTACATTCTAGTGAAAGATACAGACAAAAAGGAAATAAACAAATGTATATCTCAGGGGAGAATATAGTTAATGAGCACATGAAAGGGAATGGAGGAAAAGGATTGCTTCTAGGGTCCTCAGAGAAGATCTCTCCCAAGTAGTGCATTTGAGCTAAGATCTAAAGGCAGTGAGGGAGGGCACTTAGGCAGATTTTCTTAAACAGTAACATTCCAGACTGAAGAAACTGCAAGTGCGAAGACCATGGGAATTATGCTTAGCCTGCTTGAAGAACAGAAAGGAAATCCGTATGACTGGTGTGTGACTGATGCAGAGAAATGTGGAGGAGAGTAGTCAGAGAAATTGTCAGGGTGGGAGTGGATCACAGAGCACCATGAAAGTTTTGGGGACTTTACTGTGAGTGCATTTGGATGCCATTGTAAAGCTCCTCAGAAGGGGTGCATGAGCTGACTTACATCTTGAAAGGATTACTCTATCAGATGACCTGAGTTACTATAGGGAGACAAAGATAAAAGCAGGAAGACTTCCTGGGGAACTTTTCAGTAACCTAAAAGAAAGAAGATGTAGGGAAAGAAGTGAGTTGCCTATAACTGATTTCCTGACAGACTACATGCGGATGTGAGAGAAAGTCAAGGATGGGTCCGAGTTTTGGACTTCAAGCATCTACAGGGAGGGAACAGAAATTAACTGCGGAAAAAAAAAGCAGGTTTGGAAGTAGACCATTTGAAGTTCATTTGGAGTATGTTACATTTAATATCTTAAAGATATCTGTTTAATTGACTTCTGCACCCTTTGGATCAACACAGCCCAGCATATCTATTTTCTGATGGTAGAACACCAAGAAATGACCTGAACTATTCCTGTAGTCTTGGAGTCAGGTCACCATTACCATTGACACCATTGCAGACCACAGCATCCTAGCAGCAGGCAATTCAGGGCCTGTCAATTTATCGAATGACATGTCCTATCAGAGTGTCATTTACTGCTCATACCTCAAGTATTTTGCCTCCTTCCCTGGGACTTCTCCATAGACAATATGGTGTAGGATGTTGAAGATCTCATGTATTTCCCACACGTGATATCTGTAAGCAGGGAGTGGGGAGTGATGGCTCTTGATTTGAATCCTTGACCAATAAAAGGCAGGAACTGGTGAATATATTCTTCCCTCTTTCTCCATGAAATATAGGTATGTCCCAAAGGATGGAATAATTAGTCAGACTTGGAAGTAGTAAGCTCCATGATGGATCCTTATTTTGACGCTCCCTAATTTCTTGCTTATCCCTAAGATAGTATTCCATAATAAAATAATGGAACACAAGCTCCTTGCCTCAAGCTAAGACAACACCCATGTGGAAAATCTAGTCAGCAACTGGATAAAGACTTCAGTTTAGAAAAGATGTCTAGAAATAGAAAATATGGAGTTGTTGGCATATTAATGGAATTTAAAGCTCTGAGACTGGATGAGAACCCCTAGAGAAGGGATGTAGATAAAGAATTTGCATGAAGACTGAGAGTTGGGACACTCCATTATTCAAAGTTTAGAAGATGAGGAAATACAGCAAAGGAGACAAAGAGGAAGTAGTCGATAAGATAAGAGGAAAACCAGGAGAATGTGTGGTATCCTGACATCCAAGAGAAGAAAGTATTTGAAGGAGAGCAGTCAAATGCTGCTGAGAGGTTAAGACGAAGACTGAGTTTGGATCATTTTCTTTGTCAACATGGTGGTCACTGTGTTCTTGAAAAGAGTTTATATCCTGGGGTACTGAGGCAAAATTCAAACTGGAATGGGTTCAGGAGAGAATGAGGAGATTAGAAGTAGGTTCACAACTCTCCCAAAGCATTTTCCTCTCTAATTTCTCTGCATTCATTCCTTTCGTGACTACAACCAGTCTAAATGCATTAAATACCATCTACATACTGAAAATGCCCAAATGCATATATTCAACCCAGACCTCTCACCTTATCTATAAAACTGTATGTCCAAATACTTTCTTGACATCTCAACTTGGATTTCTAATAGATAATGTAAATTTAGCATATAAAACAGACTTCTGAACTCCTCACCTTCTCCCCCAAAACCTTATTCTCCTTTAGTCTTCCACATCTCAATGAATGGACATTTCATTCCTTCAGATTTCATGTCCAAAAATCTTAGAGCCGGGCTTCCCTGGTGGTGCAGTGGTTCAGAGTCTGCCTGCCGATGCAGGGGACACGGGTTCGTGCCCCGGTCCGGGAGGATCCCACATGCCGCGGAGCGGCTGGGCCCGTGAGCCATGGCCGCTGAGCGTGCGCGTCCAGAGCCTGTGCTCCGCAATGGGAGAGGCCACAACAGTGAGAGGCCCGCGTACCACAAAAAAAAAAAAAAAAAATCTTAGAGCCATCCATGACTCCTCTCTACACATATAACATTCAATTTGTCAGTAAACTCTGTAGATTCTATTTTTAAAATATATCTAAAACCCTACAGTTTTCACTTCTTCCTTTGTTACTATCCTGGTCCAAGCCATCATCATCTTTTACCTAGATTATTGCAAGAGTCTTCTCTCTGGCCTCCCTGCTTCATTCCTTTCCTCCATCACTTTTCTCTATTTATACTCAATAGGGCAGCTAGGCATAATATTTTGGAAAGCAACCATACTCAAGTTTCTCCTCTTCCCAGAACCTGCTAATGATTTCCCCTGTCAGAGTACAAAGTCAATGTCTGTTCGATGGCCTACATGCCACATGCTTCGATGGCCACATGCTTTCAGGCCCTTCTTCCTTCTCTAATTTTATCTCTTGCTGCTTTCTTCCTCAGTGTACATTAGTATCCTGGCTGTTTCTCCAACAGTCTGGGCACATTCTGGTCTCAGGGCTTTGCCTTGGCGTTTCCCTCTGTCTGGAATGTTCTTCCGTCAGCTAACCAAAAGAATCATTTCCTTACTTCTATCAAGTCTTTGCCCA
Organism: Pseudorca crassidens; assembly: GCF_039906515.1. NCBI lineage: Eukaryota > Metazoa > Chordata > Mammalia > Artiodactyla > Delphinidae > Pseudorca > Pseudorca crassidens. Next base: position 86,524,405 of record NC_090297.1, on the reverse strand, counting down.
AATGTGAAGTATTTGTAATACTTGATACTGCAACCCCAGCCCTGGCTCTCTCCCGTCCTCTCATCTTGATTTGTTTTCTTTCTATAGTACTTAATTGCTTTATAATTTATTTATTATGCTAATCCACTATCTTCTTCAAGTAGAATGTAAGTTCTTCTGACAGAGATTTTTATTTGATTTATTCATTCTTAATGCCTAGAATACTGACTGTGTATAGTAGGTACTCAAAACATATTTATTGAATGAATAAAAAATGATTACATCTGCATATTATATGTATTTCTCAGGCAGCAAATATTGGTAAAATTTTAAAACAAGTTTGATATCATCCACATTGGAATCAAACTGCCTTGATTCACTAGCTTGCTTTAAAACTCATGTATCTCTGCATTGATGACATAACATTTTTTATGTAAATGTTCAAAGGTCTTACAAGTTCTGTTCCAGTATGTTAGAATGCTCTTATTGATGTGGAGAGCCAAGGATAAGGCAACACCAAGAACAAGATGAAAAGGGAGGTTTAAGATAGGGATATTTTGGAATATTTGCTGACAGAGCACAGAATATAGGTTTGTGGATATGAATTTCTTATTCAGAGCCAGGTTGAGCAATGTGACCCTTTGCCAAAGCTTCTTACATTTTCCTTAGATTACTGATGTGAAGCTTCTGTTTTATTGAAGCTTATGGTGATAAGAATGTTGGGCCCAGATTAACATCTCCTTTTTTCTTGAAATCCAATGAAAGCATTTTATCACTTATGAAGAACATCATACATTTGCATTCAGCTGAAAAATAGAAAGCCAAAAAAATAAGCTCTTTACTACGGGCATTCTGAACTAGGTTTCAACCTGTCATTGACAAAGAACACTTTCTTCCATTTTTTTTAACAAAATATGTTATTTCCAAAGACATGGTTTATTTCTCTGTAGAGATGTCCTGAAACTTAGCAGAGAAAAACAGATTGTTAGCACATGACTTAAAAGTAAAACAACAAAAAATTCTCTAACACAATGTCAAAAGAAAACCTAAGAAAATGTGCTGTCCTGGATTTTTAGCTTTGATTATAGAGTGACAAATGATTACTGTAAAACCTAAGAAATCTTTCTTTAAAAAAAGAAAAATTGTTTGCAGATTTGGAGAAAATTTTAAAACGTTATATAAAAAACAATATAAAAGTGTAGGTGGATGGTTGGCAAAAACAACCTAGAATTTGAGATCAATGACCTTTATTGTTATTCTAGAATAAACATTAGAAGGGAAATAACCATTCATTAGACTCAACAATAGGTAGAAACCACAGTTGGCATGAAAGTTGTATTTCCCTTATGTCTTTAAGTAGTGCTTTAGATTTTCTTAACAAGACAGACTGATTTACATTGCCTTATAGTTCTTTTTCTTTCTTGGCTTTCAACAGAGTGTACTGTTGGGGCCATTTTTCCTTAAATCTTAATTTGTTTTCTGATCTATGAGTTCGTTTTTCTAGTTGAAGGAATGGAACAATGCCCACAACACAGTGAAAAATGAAGCTTTCAATCATGAATCCCAGTTATTGAGGAACACAAATGGCAATATGTTTAATAGAATGCCATATCCAAATATGTTGAATGGCTAAATTTCTTAACATTTTAGTCACTAGTATTATTTTCCTATTTTTTCCTTGTGATTCTTTTTTTTAATTTCTTTTTTCAGTTCTTTTTCTTTGTAATTTTATCAAATATTTTTCTTGTCACCTGGGGAATATGAATTTGACATATAACAAACAAATACCCTTAACACTTATAAAATTGAACTCTATCACAGGAGCATGATTAGTTTAATGTAAAATATAATTACTTAAATATATAAAGCTTTTATCATTTCAAATGACTACATTATTACATAGTACTTTTATGAATGATTCTATATCAAATATATTCAAAGTATTTCACATGTTCATTTAATACTAAGAATTATTTTTAGACCTTGTCTATAGCACATAAAAAGTTATTTCTATATTATGTAGATATTTGCTCAAATAATTTCTATAGTGAATCCAGTTCTGGGGAGGATGAAGTAAGCATACTCTACCCTCTCTCTCCAACTGAATACAAATATTAAACTCTGAACAGAAGATAGAGAGATATAGATAGATAGATAGATAGATAGATAGATAGATAGATAGATAGACAGATAGCTATCTGACACTTAAAATAAATGGTAGCAGAAAGATTTGGGAAGGATTCCAGAATTTGATGTACCACCAAACCAGAGGTAAATATCCCTTTTCCCCCCATCTGTTATCACCTGCCATGGACTCAAAGGCAACTTGAAACCTAGCAGTGCCACCCAGCAGGGATAGAGAAAGCCTCATTTTCTGTACCAAGAGGTTGTAAAGAAGACTCCTAAGGTCCAGAAAGAATAGGATTAAATCCTCTGTTTTCTTTTCTTTCCTCTCCTGTCCCAGCCTCCAGGCAAGACCTCAGTGGCACAGAGACTGAGCAGGCACCTAAAATACTGAAGGAAGAGACATTCCTTTATTACCAAAGGAGCTGTGATTCAAAGAACTAGAGATGAAGATACTTTGCTTTTTATTCCTTCTTTGTCCTCTTCCTACTAAGCCTCAGCTACAGTATCAATTGTGGAAAGTGGAAAAATAGGGGCACTAAAGGCCTGGCTTTCTGATTAGAAGACCATGAAATGGGGACCCAGAGGACCAGAAAGTATTGAAGAGACCACAGAGAGAAGGGAACTCTAGCAAGATATTGCATAAACTGGTGTGTGAACTACTCACCTCATGCTATGAGCATCATCCTCATGCTATGCATGTATGAATCTGGTACACAACCAGCATCCCAAAGGCTTTGAGAACTACGGTCAAAACCTCTTCTCAGGTCCAAGACTGGCCACTGAGTTAGTTGTGCAAGAGATTTTCACTGGAACCACAGCCCACAGAAGGTGGGATGGAAACTGTAGCCTGAACCTAAGTAGGTCGATTGCCTAGTAAAACAAAACTAAACAAAAATTTGACTATTATCATAGGATTTAAATAAGACCCAGAGTCTCATAACCTAATATTCAAAATGTCCATGATACAATCCAAATGAAGAATCAGGCATATGAAGAACCAGGAAAATATCAGCTCACAAGCAATAAAAACAATCAACAGATGTCAATGCTGAGAGGACACATATCTTCGAATTATCAGACAAAGTCTTTAAAGCAGCTATTATAACTCTGCCCCCAAGGGGTAAGGCTGAACACTTAAAACAAATGGGAAGATAGAAATTCTCAGCAAAGAAAGATAAGATGTAAAAAAGACTAATAGAAAATTTTAGAACTGAAAAATACAATACCCAAAATAAAAGTGACACAGGAAAGAGTCAGTGACCTTGAAGATAAATCATTAAAAATTATCCAATCTGAACGACAGACAGTAAAAAGATAAAAATAAATAAACAGAGCCTCAGGGACTGGTGGGACAATACCAGAACATCTAGCATTTGTCAATGGAGTCAAAGAAGGAGAGGAGAAAGAATGTGAGGCAGAAAACAAATATTTGAAAGGCTGAAAATTCCCAACATTTGTTGAAAGGTCTAAATATACAAACTTGAATAACTCAGCAAGTTCTAAAGAGGATAAGCTCAAAGGAATCCATGCCCAGACACATGATAATGAAACTAAAGACCAAACAAACATAGCTAAAAACAGCCAGAGAGAAATGATGCATAACATATAGGTGTTTGATGATTCTAATAACTATGGATTTCTCATCAGCATCCATGTTGATGGGAAGGAAATAGAACATTTTTAAAGTGCTGAAAGTAAAGAACTGTCATCCTAGAATTCTGTGTCCACTGAAAATATATTTTAAGAGTAAAGGTGAAATAAAGATGTTCTCAGATTAAGGAAAACAAAAAGAATTTACTTCCAGTAGACCGGCCAGAAGAAAAATGATACTAGAGAGAAACTTGAAACACCAGGAACAAAGGAAACAGAAATGGTAAATATCTGGATAAATATATTAAACTATTTTTTCTTAAATTCTTTAAAATATGTATAATGGGGCTTCCCTGGTGGCGCAGTGGTTGGGAGTCCGCCTGCCGATGCAGGGGACATGGGTTCATGTCCCGGTCCGGGAAGATCCCACATGCCACGGAGCGGCTGGGCCTGTGAACCATGGCTGCTGAGCCTGTGTGTCCGGAGCCTGTGCTCCGCAACTGTAGAGGCCACAACAGTGAGAGGCCCGCGTACTGCAAAAAATATATATATGTGTATGTATAATGGTTGAAAGCAAAAATTAACATGGTCAGATAAGCTTTTCTATATATGTAAATGTAATATATATGAAAACTGCAACATAAAGAGGAAGGTGAAAAGGTCCTACCTATATGGTGGTAAGGTTTCTGTATTCCACTTGAAGTGATAAATATTAATTATAAATAGAATGCAAAAAGTTAAGTATCTATATTGTAATCTCTAAGGAAATCACTGGAAAAAATGTCTACAAATAGATATAATAGAAAACTCAATCAATAAGTTTAAAAATGGAAATTAAAAGATGAAACAATCCAAAACTACCAGGAAAGGAGAGAGAGACAGAGGAAGGAAAATAGAAAAAATAAGAAGAAAACAAATACTAAAATGCTTTACCTAAATTCTAACATTTTGAAGCACATGTCAATAATTACATTATATGTAAATGGTTTAAACACACCAACTAAAAAGACAGATTGCTGGGTGAATGGAGCCATTTTCAAAAGGTTACATGCTGTATAATTCCATTTATATGACATTCTAGAAAAGACAAAACTACAGTGATGGAAAACAGATCAGTGGTTGCAAGGGGTAGGCATGGGGGGAGGGTGTGACTATAAAGGAATAGCAACAGAGTTTTGGGAGTGATGACTCTGTTCTATATCTAAATTGTGGTGGTGGTTACATAAAACTATACATGTGTTAATATCCATAGAATTATTTACCAAAAGAAGGTCAGTTTTACTATATGCAAATTAAAAAAACAAAATTAAAAATAATATCTATATACTTAATCTTTGCTGTATGCCAGGCACTGTCCTTTAAAACATAATTTTGTATAATCTTTAGAACAATGTTATGAACTAGATAGATTCTTCTCTATTTCACAAGTGATGAAAATTAATAATTGAATGCCTTACTAAAGTTCAGTAAATGACTCACTGAAGAGTAAACAATTAGAAGTTCACACCAGAATATAACCAAAATCTTTCTGATTCAAAAATCTTATTCTCTGTTTGATGATGCTTATTTACTCAGAAGCAGTGGTCCACATCTAAAATTGGGGAAAAAAATGTTATTATCACACATATTAGAAAACAGAGAAACAAAGACATTATAACACAACAAGCATATTTTCTGCTAATTATTTTTATTTATTTTGCTGTGCTTTGTTTAAAGATAAAGTTTCTGTAGGATACTAGTAGTGTAGGAAGAATCTGTTCATTCATTTAATAAATATTTACTGAATATATATGCAAAACATACTGTGCACTATAGTTGATTCAAAAATGAATCAGGTACAGATCATATTCTCAAGGTGCTTATGATCTACAATGGAAATTAGAACACGTATATGGACAATGTTAAGTGTCTGTTCTGACTGTATCTCCATAAGTAACAAACCACACCAAAACTTAGAGATTTTTAGTAACTTAAAACAAAATTGTATTATTCTGACAGTGACATTTATGAACTGGGATCAGCTGGGTGGTTTTGACTTGGGATCTCTGATGTCATTCACACTCTCTTAAGAGTTGAGCTGGAGATATCTGAAGGTTCCAGTGGACTGAATTTCCAAGATGCATCATTCACATGGCTAGCAATTGATTCTGGCTGTTGGCAGGAAGTTCAGCAGGGGCTATCCATAGGAATGCCTACGCATGGCCTCGCCATGCGTCTTGAGCCTCTCATAGCATGGCAGCTGAATTCCAAGAGTGAGTGTTCCAAGAAGCCCAGGTATAGCTACGAGACTTCTTAAGACATAGTTTCGGAAATAACACAGAATCATTTCCTATACATTCTATTGGTCAGTTCTGAGTCAGACAGATTTAAGTGGAGGGGACTGAATAGGGTCATGAATATTGAGAGGTGTGGCTCATTTTCAGACTATTTTCGTAAACTACCACTCTCTGCCCTTTGGTCCCCAGTAAGCCACGTCTCTAATACATGCAAAATTTACTCATCTCCCACCCAAGACCTGTGAAGTCTCATCCTATTACCACACTGGCTCAAACTTGAAGTTGAGGAACTTATCATTTAAACTGGGTCAAGTTACATCATTCTGTTTGATCTTAAGGCCTATGAAGTAATGACAACAAGTTATCTGTCTCCCACAGTAATAACATATTTTGTATGCTGTGTGTGGGGAAGATACGTACAGTATACACATCTGACATAAAATGGTGACAAGTATGAGATACCCACAATAGACACCTTCAAAAAGAGGGTCAGAGACAGAAGTATCCATGCAATTCCAAAATGCAGGCCAGCACAAGTTATCAATTCCTTGATTAGAGAGCAGTTGTGCTCCCTGGGAGTGATTCTCCACTCTTTACTGTGAGTTACCCTTCACTCTTTACTGTAAATGGCTTATGTTTGCCATTGAGTAACTTTCTCAGCCTGCTCTACCTGGAGCCTTAATGGCTCTTTTCACTTTGAACTGTCCTTAGATCAGCAGTCCACACTGGTGGTGCTTCTGCCAACACAATTTTCTTCAAACGTCATCATTTTTTTTTTTTTTTTTTTGTGGTACGCGGGCCTCTCACTATTGTGGCCTCTCCCGTTGCGGAGCACAGGCTCCGGACGCGCAGGCTCAGCGGCCATGGCTCACAGGCCCAGCCGCTCCACGGCATGTGGGATCTTTCCGGACCGGGGCACGAACCCGTGTCCCCTGCATCGGCAGGCGGACTCTCAACCACTGCACCACCAGGGAAGCCCAAACTTCATGAGTTTTTAATGAATCTTATTAAGGTTCAGTCTAGACAAAAAGAGAAGGAAAAAATTCCTCACCCACAAATTTCTTTGAAATAGTTTATTTTCTGCCTTTGGTTGAGAATCATTGTAATGAGGGACAATGCCCTTAAGGTTCTTCTAGGCATGCCGTAAATCTTTCTGGTGTGTTCTAAAGGAGCTTCCAGCCACACCCTTGATTTCAGCTTTACTCTGGGGCTACAGTTTACTGCAATGCCCTGGATTTATGCCTTAAGGCATTTCTTACTTTGAGACTCTTTTGCTGGTTACAAAGAGACAGCATGAGAAACAGTTGTGTGGGTTTTTTTGTTTTTTTTTTAACCGAGTGACTCCTAAGTCCTTTATATTTCCTATAGGTTTGTTAGAAATTGAATAGGACTCTTTTTAGTTCACCTCTTCTATAGCCATACCTTATCATATACAGCTAAAAGAAACCAGTTGGCGCTTTCAGCATATGCCCTAGAGTCTCCTTACCCAAATTCGCCAATTTTTAGATATGTTTAGCGTTTGCAAGGCTCTGAAATGTTTATAACTGAATAAAAAAGATCCTCTCTTTAGGTTCCAATGACAATTTTTTGTCTTTCAAGTGTTCCCTATCTCTTTAAGGCTTTTGTAGTTTTCACCTACCATAAGATTTTGGGTCATTTTTTGCTATAACACAGTCTAAACTCTCCTAATTGCTACACATATCTCATCTCATTTGATTTTCACAAGAAGCTTATTAACAAAGATGTGTCTTTTATTCCAGTACATGGCTAATCAAGAGGTGGCTGGGGGTTCTGCCTACACCATTTTTGTCCTCACTATCTGGAAAAGCCAGCATCTGGAACATTTCTAGGTATGTGGCAGAGGGAAAAGAGTGCTCCAGAGGATTGCATACAGACAAGTAAATGCTCAGCACAAAAGTGACACATGTCATTTCCCTTCACCAGTCATTAGCTAATGACAGCAACATGGCCATATCGAGTTCAGCAAGGTGGGAAACTACAATCTTATCACATACTCAGAAGGAGAGAGAGAAATAAGTATTTGTGACCAGCTCAAATGACTAACACCTCATGAAAAGTTCATAATACAGTTCTTATCATAAAATGGATGCTCAACAAATAGTAACTATTGCAGCTGTTATCATTATGGTTATTGCATCTGCTATGGTCTACTTTTAGGCCTGCATTCTGCTGACCATCTGTCCACTTGTAACCTTGCGATATAATATAAAATAAATGGAATTGGTGTCTGAGAACAAACTTGGCCATTTACCAACTGTAAAAGTGGGCAAAACATTTGATTTCCATGTACCTCCATTTAAAATTTATTTTGCTCATTTTAAAGCATGATACAAATGTAGGTCAATCCATGAGAGGCTGAGTCATGCCTCAACCTTGAGGCTCAGCCTAATTTGGGACCTATCCTCCCCAGTGTAACTGTTGCCTCCCGTGAAATTCTGGGGTAAGTCAATTCTGCACCCTTTCAAAGAAACAACACTGCCCACTAGAATTCCTCTTCCCATACATCTCCAGGCAATGTCCCGAATACTACCCATCACAAATTATCTCTTTCCAGGCTCAGTGTTATTCCACTATGCCTGAAAGGATTCCCTAAAACTGATTCCTTTTATTGTGAGTAAATTTCTCAGTAATCTTGGCTTCATTATGATAGTTCTAGTTGATGTACTTTAGACCTTTCTTGACTGTAGCACCTGATACAGTTTTCCAGTCCAATTCACCTCCTGGCATCATCTTTTTTCACATCAATGTTCTCACCATTTCTTCTAATACCGTGACTCCACTGTTCTTTGCAAACCTCCATCATCTTCAATTTAACTTATTTACTTTCATCTTCCTTCAATTCCAAAGACCATATCATCAGCCTTCCTGTCAAAGCATCAACAAAGCCACTTAAAATTACAACTATGCTATGAAAGCTAAATGTATTCTGCAATGACTGTGAATATTAAAGGGTTGACCTAATTGGAGAGGTAAAGGGAGGTTTTCCCTGTGAAAGCATGATTAAGCTAAATTCTGAAGAAAAAGTGAGAAAAAATTATGTCTGCTACTGTTTAGAGTTGCTCCAATTCCATTATCTCAATTCCGAGTTTCTATTTGACCACAGTCATATTACCTTCTAATGGTGCTGTATATTATGTTTCCAAATCTTTGTTCTTATTTCAAACTTCAGACTTTTTAAACATTTTTGCTTTTTCCTTATATACCTTCCACTTGCCTACCTACTCAAAATTGGCTTCTATTATCAACAATGTCATGTTACACACTAGAATATTCCAACATGTTGATTTTACTGCCAATCTCCATGTTTTATAACCAATCTAATGTTTCCACCCTGCTCACAATTACTCTTTCATTATATCAGCTTATTTCTTTATAGTAAGTCAAAATCTAAAATTACATTTATTTATTTACTTATTTATTTGGGGGCATCTGCTTAGTTTTTTTTTTTTTTTTTTTTTTCGGTACGCGGGCCTCTCACTGTTGTGGCCTCTCCCGTTGCAGACCACAGGCTCCGGACGCGCAGGCCCAGCGGCCATGGCTCACGGGCCCAGCCGCTCCGCGGCATGTGGGATCTTCCCGGACCGGGGCACGAACCTGCGTCCCCTGCATCGGCAGGCGGACTCTCAATCACTGCGCCACCAGGGAAGCCCTGCTTACATTTTTGACATGGGATTGCCAGCATCTAGAATATTTCCTGGCGTAAAGCAGGTAGTCAATAAATGCTTGTTGAATGAATGAACAAATGAATGTTCTTTCCAGATTTCTTTCACAGAGAAAGTGGAGAAATCTTGATGATTGAGAGTACTATAAATTTAAGCAATCTAACTCAGTTTCCTTTTTTAAATCACCTGTTAAATCTCCCTTACATTTCCTATAGCATTTGTTCCTAGCAACCATTCCTGCCACTCTCACTTTCAACAGATAACTTCTAACTTGCTAAGATCCAAATGAGCTCTTGCAAATAGCTTTCTTTTTTGATTTCCTCAGTTTTCTAGCAACAGTCTTGTTTGAACCATTCTCTTTAAATGACTGGAACAGATTAAATCAATTTGATATAATGAACTCAGCTTTCACTCATTCATTTACTAGCTTATTTATCAAAAATGTTTTGATGTTCCTTTGTCTAGAACAACAGGGTTTATCCCTGACATTAAGAAGCTCAGAGAAGGGTCATGTTCTGTGATAACTGCATGTTCAAGGGCCTGCAAGTTCTGTCTGGTGTCTTTTTCTCTACATCCACTGCTCTTGTTTTTCTCCTTTTTACTTGCTGTGCCCTCATCCATGTATTATCCATGCACTCTGCAGCAAAACTTTCTGAGATGAAGAAAATATTTTGTTTTTGCACCATCCAATACGGTAGCTACTAGCCTCACCTAGCTCTAGTGCACTTGAAGCATGGATAGTGACACTGAAAACTGAATTTTAAATTTTATTTAATATTAATTTAAATTTAGATTTAAACTTAAATACACATATAATTACTACTGTATTAGATAGCACTTCTCTAGCCACTGTGGTGTTTTATCAGCTCTATTTGTTCCTTTCACATAGCAAATTATGTTTCTTTTCAAGATCTTTGCACATGCTATTTTTGCTGCCTGGAGTGCCTTCTGTTTACCCAGTGCTTTCTCACAAAACTGTTCACATGGTACTTATTTCTCTTCATTTAGAGTTTGGCTTAAGGGTACTATCTTCCTCATCCTGATCTTCCCATCTATGGTAGAAACCTCCTCACTCCCTGACCCCTTTTATTTTCTATCTTTTCCCTTTGCTTGTTTCCTTCACAGCACTTATTAAAACTGAAAGTATTTTTATTTATTCATTCTCTCTTGTTTATAGTGTGTCTTCCCCAGCAGAATGTAAGCTTAATGAAGGCAAGATCTATGTGTATCCTATAAATTCTTGTGATTCCACAGACTAAAACAGTGCCTATTACATAGTAAGAATTTTAAAATATTTTTGAATAGTTGAGCAGACAAATGATGGCTGTAATTTTAGCCTGTAAAAAGTATTTGGGTGCACTTAAGTAGTGAAAAAAAAATCTGCGTAGAACAGAAGCAGGGAGAGCATTCAGTGAAGAATTTTATGAGCTTAAAATAATTAACATGCCAAAGACATATTTGAGGTGGCAACTTCTGCTTCCCTATACCATCAAGTCCAAAAAAACTCCAGGGACTTCCCTGGTGGCGCAGTGGTTGGGAGTCCGCCTGCCAATGCAGGAGACGTGGGTTCGTGCCCTGGTCCGGGAGGATCCCACATGCCGCGGAACGGCTGTGCCCGTGCGCTGAGCCTGTGCGTCCGGAGCCTGTTACTCCGCGGCGGGAGAGGCCACAACAGTGAGAGGCCCGCATACCGCAAAAAAAAAAAAAAAAAAATCCATATTTTCTTCTACACCAAAATTACCAAACTGTTCTATGCACAGTGGCTTGACTTCCTCACCCCTGTGTCATGTCTTTTGTTGCGCCACTCGATTAAACTGCTTTCCTAAAGGCAGTGCATCTCTGATCACTTTTCTTCCTTGCCCCAAACTTTGAATAGCCTTTCAGAATGAGATGAAGGAAGGGTGAGTTTTTAAGCTCTGAATGTAAATCACACTCCACCCTGGCACGGCCCTGGCTTCATCTTTCAAAATGTTTCTAATACTAAAACATAATGTCGTTGAAATGGACTATTTAATAATATGCTGTCTGTAATTGGCGAGCTTGGCTGTCGCCACATTTGAGAAATCATCCCTGACTCTCCTGGACCTGATCTCGGGTGGCCTCGGCCTGCAGTGGGTTGAAGCAAGATCTCAGTTCCCCAGCCAGAGATTGAAGTCAGACGGCGGCAGTGAGAGGGATGAATCCTAGCCACCAGACCACAAGGGCCAGAAGCCAGTGACAAGATCCCTGGCTTGTCTACTTTGTAGAAATAAACTTCAGCAAAGAGACAGAAAGTAGTGAAACAAGTAAAGTGTTTATTAGGGGGGAAAAGTATGTGTGAATAGACACACAACGGTGAGCTCAGAGAAAGAGCTGCGCCTTCGTGGTAGTTTAAATCACTTAAATGGGGCGTTTCTTCCAGGTTTCCTCTGGCTGGTTATCTTGCACTGCCTGGCTCTGAGTCCATATTTGGTATAACTCAGGGTCCCCTTCCCCGCACTCCCGCACCCCCATGTGCACATGCATCTCTTAGCCAAGATGTATTCTAGTGCAGAGGCCTATGGGAAGATTGACACCACCTACCATGGGGTGGTACCCCCTCCCTTTTTGGTCCCCAAGGAGCCTTTCTGTGCATGTGTAGTCAGGAATGTCTTGACTCGAGAATGAGAAATAAGTGGTCTGTTTATCTCTTATCTGGGCAGGACTCAGCTGCTCCCTGCCCTGCCTTTATCTTATCTTGGAGTATCTGCCCACAGGGAACATGTTCCAGCTGCTCAGCCTGGGGCCCATCTATCTCCTGCCTCAGACCAAGCACTCTGACGTCTCCCTGCTTGTCATTATATCTCCCTTCCTAGTGTGAGGTCTGACCTATGGTGGGTACTTTATATGGTGAATGAGTGAAGATACATTCAATTCAGAGACTAATCTTGGATTTTGAAAAAAATTTTCCCCATGCATGCCTAAATCTCAGAATTTAGGTGCTGTCAGGAATATTACAGGTGAAAAAGTATCATTTACTGTTTTCTCTAAATGAGAAAGGCACATGGTTTTGAATAAAGAAATGAATGGATGGATGAAAAAAGAAAGGCATAACCACCTTCAATGTTTTATTCATACTAATAAGGAGTTTACATTTGATTGCAGTGAGCAGCAGTAGTCCAAAAACAAATAAATAAATAGGCAGCCTCCATATTTGTAATTTAAAATTTATTTCAGATTCTCTTATTTTAAGTAAGTATGCATGGCTTAAGGACTCAATTTAGGTTCATTCCTGTACTAGGAGACACCTGAGGCCAGATTAAAGGCATATAGACCCTGCACACACCCTGATCCGTATCAGCACCCCTGCCCTTGAACCATTGCTATACAACTCCTCACCAGAGCCTCTGGGGTTGGGATACACAGTTTTCAAACAGCGTGAGCCTGCTGTGTCCCCCTGTGCCTGGCAAAGCAATTCTTTTTTACTTCAACCAAAATTCTGTCTCTGAGATTCAATGATTCAATTCAGCACCGGTGCACAGAGGCCAAGTTTTTGGCATCATTCTTGTATTTTTAAAAAACTAGAAGGCCCAATTTATAACAGTTTTCCTTTATGAAAATTACCATCTTATGTTGCAGGTTTGCCTTCTAGATCTTTTTTGTAAAAATTTGTTTAGCAGTCCCACCTTTCTCTACTGCTTCTTTCAACTATTTTCTGAATGTGTGTCCTCTGAAATACACTACCATTTGATTATAATTATTGTTCATCATCTGCTGCAGAAGAATCCCATCCTTCTTCCTCAGTGAACTGCAAGGATGTGCCAGAGAATTCTGAGTAGAACAGACATCCTCTTTTTTGGCCTTTTCATATGGGAAAGTCATAAGTAGAATCAGAAGATGTATGAGAATTTGTTCTGATCAACCGAAGAATGCTTTTTGAATACAGTTTTAGAGGAAAAAACAAAAATGGTAGATATACAAAGGTTTGATATAAAAGTCCATAGGAAATTTCTATAATAGTAATAGAATAATAATTCTACAGTTAAAGAAGAATGAGTACCGTGAATATAATCATGACATTTTCATATCATGGATAGTTGTTGCCCCAGCCAAAAAGAAAAAATTATCCACTTTTCTACTCTTTCTCTGGGCAATTAGACATCACTGCTATGGTTTTAGGAGCTGATACTGTTCTTAATGATGGAAAATTTTGTGATTGGCAGCTGGGTCTACAAAGTGGCCACATATTTTCAGCAGTCTGCTCATAAGTGTTTCTAAAATTTTGGAAGCAACGCACAAGAAACTTTGATGGCAGTTCAAGCCAGGATCTTGTGGCCTTTCGTTTCCTTAAATCTAGAGGGAAAAAATGGATAAGGATGTCAGGGAGGAAGAAATTTTTTTTTTTAATTTAATAACATATATACATAGGAGAGATCCAGAAAAACGAGTAACTCACCCAAATGGCAGAAGCCCTCACCTTAAATACTATCCTCAGCCAAAGACAAAAGACGATGTTGAGGGTAGGGAGACTCATTCATGGGGTTACCAGGAAAAGCACGGTAAAGAAGGGTAAGGCTGTGATACAGATTTAAGTCCTAGCCTCCTCCATTGAGAAGTGTCTAGAGATTCGGCCATCCTTCTCTTCCAGGTACGTGGTGGAAGACGCCCTTACAAATGGAAATTTCCCTTGCAAATGTAAATGTTTCTCACAAAAGGGCAACTCCCTTTTTGTTTTCAGAGTTTTCCCCATGTATGCTGTTTCCTAGAAAATAACCGGCTTAAAATAATATGCCAGAGACATTTTAGCATGGCAAATTCTGCTCCCCTTAAAGAATTTAAGATTAGGATTATCTGATTAATCACTCAGTTTCCATACATAGGCTATTGTTTTCCAAAGGCTCGTCTGCCTATGGTGAAAATGGAGGTGAGGTGGGGTGTGGTAGAGGGTAGGGAAACTAGAAATGCTATTTAAGGAATGCAAAGAGAAGGAATGAATTCACCCTCTAACATTCAAAAGAGATTATACAAGAAGTCCATTTTCTTACAAGCAGGGCTCCTGCCCTGAGGGAATATTTTCTAAATTTCTTTAAATCTTTAATCACAGTTTAAGCCTGGAGGGTTTCTCTCAATGTGTAGGGAAGATACCAATACTTCCTAGGACAGCAAGGCCAGCGACTTTCTATTTTATGGCAAAAGTATATGGGGATAGGAGAAGGGAGTGGTCAGTTGTGTGTCTGCTAATGCCCTGCAAGGACTTCAGCTCAGAGTAACTCGTGTGTGTGTGTGTGTGTGTGTGTGTGTGTGTGTGTGTGTGTGTGTGTGTGGAGTTGGGAGGAGGAGAGCAAAAGGGGACAAAAAGATGATGATAACTCAGTAGGGGAGGAAAATGGGAATTTTGACTTGCCTCCCCATTTAGAATCTGAGATGCCTTTGTTTCCTGTGTGTATCGAAGGAACTCGGAAGTTTGAGAGCCTAGCTGGAGTACTTGCCAGAGGGGACATCTAAGAGAGCTGAACTGGCTTTTCAGAGAGGCTACCAGGCAGTCAATTTAGGCAGGGGCTGAATTGTGCACAGCCAGACCACAGAGTACCTGAGATGAGCTAAGATCAAGCCAAGTCAGCCAGCGAGGATCACTGGGTCCAACCCAGCTGAGGGAGGCTACTACTTTTGATGGCTCCAGGCAACAATGACAGACACAACTGCTGGCTGGTGGGCAGTGCACAGACGCAGAGGGACACCCGTGTGGGACTAAAGAAACCTGCAAACATACGCAAGAATCTCTTCACCTCTCCCATGATGTTGCAAACACTCAAATATCACTTTGAAGAAGAACTCTTGGGTTGGGGGTAAAGTGTTTCAGAGCTAACTAATACCAAGTAATGTGTAATCAAAGGAACATTTTACATTATAAGACTAGGCTAAGTTTAAGGTGCTACACACCTTCTGCATTGTAGAATCACTTAAATTTGTTATCCCATTACACATGTGTGTGTTAATATATATGACTATACATAATTACATGTGTTTTAAGACTTTACTCTTAAAAGGCTATAAGAAAATATTTGCCAAGTGGGTGGGTAAAATACCATCATCAAAACTGGAGGACTTTTGAGAGTGAAAAGCGTACTATTAATTACTCCAGCACAAAAAGGCATAAACCTGGACCATCCCATGCCACCTGGGACACATTCTACAGAAGAAGCTGAATTCTGTTCAAGAAAAGAAGTTTTCTTTGATTGAGATGGGGAGAGATGAGGGAGAAAACTTTTACCTTAATGTATATATTTGTTTAAAAATGGAGATTACCTTGGGGCTAAGAGAGTTTATGCAAATAAGAATTAAATTGTACTATTTAAGAAATAAACAGAAATTCGGTGGATGCAAGTTGGCTAAAAAATGGATATAAAGGACTTCCCTGGTGGCGCAGTGGTTAAGAATCCTCCTGCCAATGCAGGGGAAACGGGTTCAAACCCTGGTCTGGGAAGATCCCACATGCCACAGAGCAACTAAGTCCATGCGCCACAACTACTGAGCCCATGTGCCACAACTACTGAAGCCTGCGTGCCTAGAGCCTGTGCTCCGCAACAAGAGAAGCCACTGCAATGAGAAGCCTGCACACTGCAGCAAAGAGTAGCCCCCGCTTGCCGCAACTAAAGAAAGCCCGCATGCAGCAGCGAAGACCCAACGCAGCCAAAAATAAACAAATAAATTTATTTTTTTTTTAATGGATATAAGAAGAATCCTTTGATGGAAAGTTATGCAAGAAACTAACAATACTTTAGCACGTTAAAAACTAGGGTTGGGGGGAGAGTGGCATGGTTGGCCAGAAATTTACAGTGGAGGGATAATTAGATGATTTAGATTTTAAACAGAACTTTGCTGTGCTGCCAGCTGTATTTATACCCAGCGGATCCAAACCTTTGTAAAATCGGGAGTGTCCTTTGGTTACAGTGTTGAGGGATGGGAGGGAGGGAATGAAAACATGGAGCTGTCTGCAGTGCCAGGTGAAGCCAAAGCTGTATGAAAATAATTCATGAAGCCTAAGAACTGAAACTAATGGAAATGGAAAATTCACCAGGAGCAAGACGGTAGAGAAAGACGCCACCTGAAGAATGTAAGCCCCTTATGAACTGAGAAGCTATCTGTGGGTGCAGTGGGTGGGTATGGGTTTCTACGAGGAAGATAAGGGTTCCAGCAAATCTACCATCATATTCAAGAAAAGATTGTTCTCCTAAGCCTGGAAACCTGGAAATAACTAGGCTGTAGAAATCTAGGTTAAACACACTTTACACAATTTTATACAATTAAAATATAATTTCAGTGATTGGTCAATAACATTTATTAACTAGCCACTCCAAACACACTGTTGTACTCAAAGTCTCGAACTCACAAACTTAGTTAATTCCATAGTGAAAAATAAAACAAGGAAAGAGGTTCACATTTGCATTTTCTATGATTATTGAAATGTCTTTTCCTCCTTATGTGTTAACTATAAATAAACAATACCAATTCTTCACCCTTATATTGTTTTTATTATTATTAATGTATCTATAACTTACATACAGTGGCATAGATTTATACCCACTGGTTATTTAAAGTTCATGAAATGCCTTCTGCTCCCTGGAGGAAATGTACCAAATATGTATAAAATAATAATAAAATAATACTATGCCCAAGGATAGACCGTGTGTCTATGTTTTCATACTGTGAGCATCATGGGTATCTTAGAGCACAGGCTGTTTATAAATGAGGCCTCCAGCTGTTACTGAGAGACTCAGGCAGAAAAAGGGAGTAAACGGAGTATAATAATCCTGATTATTATACTGTTTCTATAGTGACCCAGGATGAGTTGCATTCTCCTTAGGAATAAACTGCTCAGTCAGTAGCTCCTATGAAGTACCATGTGGTAAATTACCTCCTTCCATGTACTAAATGATACCTTGATGCCTTGGAAAAATTAATGGGTGAGTGGTTTACTCTGAGAGCATTTTATTCCCTCTGAGTCAACATAGGATTCTGCCCAATTAAGTTTTGGAGGGCAGAATTTGCCCTAGAAAAAGCAGTTTAAAGGTTTAGAGTAATCGAAGCAATATAAAAACTAGTCCCTGATGTATAGTAAAGATTGGACTTCTCACCATGGCTAAGACTTTCATTATCACAGAGTTATTACATTTCCCTCGGTGGCCAAAAGAAGGGGGGGAAAGAGTGGGAGCTACCATTAAAATATAAAATACATTAACATATTTCTAAACATTTATTTACAGTTAATCAACTATCTCTTGGTGTCTTCTAAAACATGTCAAGTCATTTGGCCTATCACCATGTCTCAGACAATTCAGACTGTTGCCATGTCAGGTAAATAAAAGTTACTGTTTTCTCTAGAAATATATTTTCTACGTGTAATGGATTATATACTCATTGACACAACATAGAATTCAAATAGGCTGGAGGCATTGTTGGATTTTGAACTAATTTTTTTTTTTAATAGAGAAGGCCAAAATGCCATATTGTGCAGTTTATCTATTGCTCAAGCTCTGTTCTACAGTTGGTTAAATTAAATTAACAAAATTAAATTAATGAATTTTTGAGAAGGATTTTCTTTAAAGAATCTGATATTATTGTGGTTATTTAAACAAAATAGATAAACTTTTTTATATAGTAAAAGTGCTTAGAGTGTCTGAATCTAGTACAGGCATAAATTATCAAGTAATATTCTACCAGCAATTATTTTAGGTTGACATACAATGATATTAATATTATCACATTTATAAAGCACTTTTATTTTCTGAGAAATGGTGGATCTTTCACTCAAATATTTTAATTGTTATCAAAAGACATCTATGAAATATTTTTTTAAAATAGTTTAGCTGTAGGGATGGAAGCCCAAAAAGAGCTTTCCCTGACTTTAGTCTGCTTCCCTGGGACTCTAATACACCTTTCCTCACAATTGTCAAACTGCAGTTCAAAAACGAACATCTGGTCATGAAACTCATAGACATGGAAACAGAGGGCAATAAGTATACGTGCATGCATTTGTTTTTACTAAAATGGTGACTGAGAAATAAATTACACAAAGTAATTTGAATTTGAAACAGGAGGGAAGGGGGTAGGGCACAACCTTTGAAAGAATGACATAGCCCGAGGACATGACATAAACGGATTAGAACCAGATGGGTCCAAGGTGGTGGACAAGTCGACTTCCACTAGACCTTGAGCCTCAGTATATGCTCATTGTAACACAATCAGCAAGCTAAATGACACACCCACAGACGCCATGACAGTTCTAAGGCAACCAAAGGATCAAAAAGTGGGCTGTGGCCCAATTCCTGGAAATCACTGCCCCTTCCCGAAATAGCTGGAATACTCCTCCCACTCAGCCTATGAAATTACCCACCACTATAAAAACTGACAACCCCATACCCTGGTGCCTTTCTCACCTTCTGAGATGTCCCACACTCTGTCTGTGGAGTGTGTTTCTCCCAAGGCCTTTCTCACCTTCTGAGATGTCCCACACTCTGTGGAGTGTGTTTCTCTCTAAATAAATCCACTTCTTAACTATCACTTTGACTCTCAATGAATTCTTTCTGCAATGAGACATCAAGAAACTGAGGTTCATTAAGTCCTGAAACCAGGTATGTGATCTTAGTTGGAAGACTGGGTTTTGGCCGGGTTTGAGTCCCGGCCGCGTGGGTTCAACTCCCAATCTGAGGTGCATGGTTTCAATTTTTATACTCAGAGTAACAGCTTAGATCTACCTCCTGTCACAGCCACTTAACAGCTATGCAGTTACCCTGTGAACTTTATATTTCTCATCTGTAAGATGGGAATAATAATCACAAGACCTCATGCCAGTTGTCCTAATGATTAAGATATTTTAACTAATTTAAAACACATTGGCAGCCCCCACGGTGTGACCTACTTAGAGGGTCAGGAAGGCCTCATAAAAAAAGTGACATTTAAAATGAGAGTTGAGGGGGACCTTCAAGATGGTGGAGGAGTAAGACATGGAGATTATCTTCCTCCCCACAAATACATCACAAATACATCTGCATGTGGAACAACTACAGAACACCTACTGAACGCTGGCAGAAGAACTCAGACCTCCCAGAAAGCAAGGAAATCCCCATGTACCTGGGTAGGGCAAAAGAAAAAAAGAAAAAACAGAGACAAAAGAGTAGGGACGGGACCTGCACCTCTGATAGAGAGCTGTGAAGGAGGAAAAGTTTCCACACACTAGGAAGCCCCTTCACTGGCAGAGACGGGGGTGGCAGGGAGGAAGCTTCAGAGCTACAGAGGAGAGTGCAGCAACAGGGGTGCAGAGGGCAAAGCAGAGAGATCCCTGCACAGAGAATCAGTGCCAAGAGGCTTGTCTGCTCACGCGCCGGGGTGGGTGGGGGCTGGGAGCTGAGGCTTGGGCTTCGGAGGTCAGATACTAGGGAGAGCACTGGGGTTGGCTGCGTGAAGACTGCCTGAAGGGGGCTAGTGCGCCACAGCTAGCCAGGAGGGAGTCCGGGAAAAGGTCTGGAAATGCCTAAGAGCAAGAGGCCATTGTCTTGGGGTGCGCGAGGAGAGGGGATTCCTTCCCCATCTGCCCACAGAAGGCAGAGCACTGCCTAAACGAGCTCCAGAGACAGGCGCAAGCCATGGCTATCAGCTCAGACACCAGAGACGGGCATGAAACACTAAGGCTGCTGCTGCAGCCACCAAGAATCCTGCGTGCAGCACAGGTCACTATCCACGCCTCCCCTCCCAGAAGCCTGTGCAACACACCACTGCCAGGGACCTGTGATCCAGGGCCAACTTCCCCGGGAGAACACACAGCGCGTCTCAGGCTGTTGCAACATCACACTGGCCTCTGCTACCGCAGGCTCACCCTGCATTCTAATTATAACTACCGTACCCCTCCCTCCCCCTGGCATGAGTGAGCCAGAGCCCCCTAATCAGCCACTCTTTTAACCCCATCCTGTCTGGGCAAGGACAGATGCCAGAGGGCAACCTACACACAGAGGGGGCGGCAAAACCAAAGTTGAATCCCAGGAGCCGTGAGAACAAAGAGAAAGGGGAACCTCTCTGTGCAGCCTCAGGAGCAGCGGCTTAAATCTCCAATCACCTTGATGTACCCTGCATCTGTGGAATACCTGACTAGACAACAAATCACCCAAAATTGAGGTGGTGGACTTTGGGAGCAACTGTAGACTTGGAGTCTGTTGTCTACGACTGATTTGTTTCTGATTTTTATGTTTAACTTAGTATAGTTTTTAATGCTTGTTATCATTGGTGGATTTGATTATTGGTTTGGTTGCTCTCTTCTTTTTTTAAATTTATTTATTTATTTTTATTTTTTTATTTTAATATTTTTTTTCTTTCTTTTTGTCTCCCTTACCTTCTGAGCTGTGTGGATGACAGGCTCTTGGTGCTCCAGCCAGGCATCAGGACTGTGCCTCTGAGGTGGGAGTGCTGAGTTCAGGACATTGGACCACCAGAGACTTCCTGGCCCCACTAATATCAATCAGCAAGAGCTCTCCCAGAGATCTCCATCTCAATGCTGAGATGCAGCTCCACACAACGGCCAGCAAGCTCCACTGCTGGATGCCCCATGCCAATCAACTAGCAAGACAGGAACACAACCCCACCCATTAGCAGAGAAGCTGCCTAAAATCATACTAAGTTCACAGACACCCAAAAACACACCACCAGATGTGGTCCTGCCCACCAGAAAGACAAGATCCAGCCTCATCCACCAGAACACAGGCACCAGTACCCTCCACCAGGAAGCCTACACAACACACTGAACCAACCTTACCCACTGTGGACAGACACCAAAAACAACGGGAACAATGAACATGCAGCCTGTGAAAAGGACAGCCCAAACACAGGAAGTTAAACAAAATGAGAATAAGAGAAATATGCAGCAGATGAAGGAGCAAGTAAAAACCTACCAGACCAAACAAATGAAGAGGAAATAAGCAGTCTACCTGGAAAGGAATTCAGAGGAATGATACTAAAGATGATGCAAAATCTTGGAAATAGAATGGAGAAAATACAAGAAAATTTTAACAAGGAACTAGAACTAAAGAGCAAACAAACAAAGATGAACAAAACAAAAAATGAAATTAAAAATTCTCTAGAAAGAATCAATAGCAGAATAACTGAGGCAGAAGAACGGATAAGTGACCTGGAAGATAAAATAGTGGAAATAACTACTGCAGAGCAGAATAAAGAAAAAAGAATGAAGAGAACTGAGGACAGTCTCAGAGACCCCTGGGACAATATTAAATGCACCAACATTCAAATTATAGGGATCCCAGAAGAAGATAAGAAAAAGAAAATGTCTGAGAAAATATTTGAAGAGATTATAGTTGAGAACTTCCCTAACATGGAAAAGGAAATAGTCAATCAAGTCCAGGAAGCACAGAGAGTTCCATACAGGATAAATCCAAGGAGAAATACACAAAGACACATATTAATCAAACTATCAAAAATTAAATACAAAGAAAAAAATATTAAAAACAGCAAGGGAAAAGCAACAAATAACATACAAGGGAATCCCCATAAGGTTAATTGCAGAACTTTCAGCAGAAACTCTGCAAGCCAGAAGGGAGTGGCAGGACATATTTAAAGTGATGAAAGGGAAAAACCTACAACCAAGATTACCCTACCCAGCACAGATCTCATTCAGATTTGATCAAGAAATTAAAACCTTTACAGACAAGCAAAAGTTAAGAGAATTCAGCACCAACAAACTAGCTCCACAACAAATGCTAAGGGAACTTCTCTTGGCAGGAAACACAAGAGAAGGAAAAGACCTACAATAACAAACCCAAAACAATTAAGAAAATGGTAATAGGATCATGCATATCGATAATTGCCTTGGGCTTCCCTGGTGGTGCAGTGGTTGAGAATCTGCCTGCCAATGCAAGGGACACGGGTTTGAGCCCTGGTCTGGGAAGATCCCACATGCCATGGAGCAACTAGACCCATGAGCCACAACTACTGAGCCTGAGTGTCTGGAGCTTGTGCTCTGCAACAAGAGAGGCCGCGACAGTGAGAGGCCCGTGCACTGTGATGAAGAGTGGCCCCCACTCACCGCAACTAGAGAAAGTCCACACACAGAAACAAAGACCCAACACAGCCAAAAATAAATAAATAAATAAAAATTTAAAAAAATAAATAAAATTAATAATTGCCTTAAATGTGAATGTATTAAATGCTCCAACCAGAAGACACAGGCTTGCTGAATGGATACAAAAACAAGACCCATATATATGCTGTCTACAAGAGACCAACTTCAGACCTAGGGACACATACAGACTGAAAATGAGGGGATGGGAAAAGATATTCCATGCAACTGGAAATCAAAAGAAAGCTGGAATAGCAATACTCATATCAGATAAAATAGACTTTAAAATAAATAATGTGACAAGAGACAAGGAAGGACACTACATAATGATCAAGGAATCAATCCAAGAAAAAGGTGTAACAATTATAAATATATATGAACCCAACATAGGAGCACTTCAATACATAAGGCAAATGCTAACAGCTATAAAAAAGGAAATCGGCCATAACACAATAATAGTGGGAACTTTAACACCTCACTTACAGCAATGGACAGATCATCCAGACAGAAAATTAATAAGGAAACACAAGCTGTAAATGACACAATAGACCAGATAGATTTAATTGACATTTACAGGACATTGCATCCAAAAACTGCAGATTACCCTTTCTTCTCAAGTGCACATGGAACATTCTCCAGGATAGATCATATCGTGGGTCACGTATCAACACTTGGTAATTTAAGAAAATTGAAATCTTATCAACTATCTTTTCCAATGACAATGTTATGAGACTAGATATCAATAACAGGAAAAAAAACTGTAAAATATAAAAACACATGGAGGCTAAACAATACGCTATTAAATAACCAAGAGATTACTGAAGAAATCAAAGAGGAAATCAAAATATACCTAGAAACAAATGACAATCAAAACATGATGACCCAAAACCTATGGGATGCAGCAAAAGCGGTTCTAAGAGGGAAGTTTATAGCAATAAATTCCTACCTCAAGAAAGAAGAAACATCTCAAATAAACAACCTAAGGTTACACCTAAAGCAATTAGAGAAAGAAGAACAAAAAAAACCCCCAAAGTTAGCAGAAGGAAAGAAATCATAAAGATCAGATCAGAAATAAATGAAAAAGAAATGAAGAAAACAATAGCAAAGATCAATGAAACTGAAAGCTGGTTCATTGAGAAGATAAACAAAATTGATAAACTAGCAGCCAGGCTCATCAAGAAAAAAATGGAAAAGACTCAAATCAACAGAATTAGAAATTAAAGAGGAAGAGTAACAACTGACAGTGCAGAAATACAAAGGATCATGAGAGATTATTACAAGCAACTATATGCCAATAAAATGGACAACCTGGAAGCATGGACAATTTCTTAGAAAAGCACAACCTTATGAGACTGAACCAGGAAGAAATAGAAAATATAAACAGATCAATCACAAGCACTGAATTTGAAACTGTGATTAAAAATCTTCCAACAAACAGAAGCCCAGGACCAGATGGCTTCACAGGCGAATTATATCAAACATTTACAGAAGAGCTAACACCGATCCTTCTCAAACTCTTCCAAAATATAGCAGAGGGAGGAAAACTCCCAAACTCATTCTGCAAGGCCACCATCACCCTGATACCAAAACCAGACAAAGATGTTACAAAAAAAGAAAACTACAAACCAATATCACTGATGAACATAGATGCAAAACTCCTCAACAAAATACTAGCAAACAGAATCCAACAGCACATTAAAAGGATCATACATCATGATCAAGTGGGGTTTTTCCTAGTAATGCAAGGATTCTTCAATATATGCAAACCAATCAATGTGATACACCATATTAACAAATTGAAGTATAAAAAACATATGATCATCTCAATAGATGCAGAAAAAGCTTTCAGAAAAATTCAACACCAATTTATGATAAAAACTTTCCAGAAAGTAGGTGTAGAGGGAACTTATCTCAACATAATAAAGGCCATATATGGCAAACCCACAGCCAAAATCATTCTCAATAGTGAAAATATGACAGCCTTTCCTTTAAGATCAGAAACAAGACAAGGTTGCCCAATCTCACTGCTATTATTCAACACAGTTTTGGAAGTTTTAGCCACAGCAATCAGAGAAGAAAAAGAAATAAAAGGAATCCAAATTGGAAAAGAAGATGTAAAACTGTCACTGTTTGCAGATGACATGATACTATACATAGAGAATTCTAGAGATGCTACCACAAAACTCCTAGAGCTAATCAATGAATTTGGTGAAGTAGCAGGATACAAAATTAATGCACAGAAATCTCTTGCATTCCTATACAATAATGATGAAAAATCTGAAAAGAAATTAAGGAAACACTCCCGTTTACCACTGCAACAAAAAGAATAAAATACCTAGGAATAAATCTACCTAAGGAGACAAAATACCTGTATGCAGAAAACTATAAGACACTGATGAAAGAAATGAAAGATGATACAAACAGATGGAGAGATATACCATTTTCTTGGAGTGGAAGAATCAACATTGTGAAAATGACTTTTCTACCCAAAGCAATCTACAGATTTAATGCAATCCCTATCAAATTACCAATGGCATTTTTCACAGAACTAGAACAAAAAAAATCACAATTTGTATGGAAACACAAAAGACCCCAAATAGCCAAAGCAATGTTGAGAAAGAAAAACAGAGATGGAGGAATCAGGCTCCCTGACTTCAGACTATACTACAAAGCTACAGTAATCAAGACAGTATGGTCCTGGCACAAAGATAGAAATATAGATAAGTGGAACATGATAGAAAGCCCAGAGATAAACCTATGCACATATGGCCACATTATCTTTGATAAAGGAGGCAAGAATATACAATGGAGAAAATACAGCATCTTCAATAAGCTGTGATGGGCAAACTGGACAGCTACATGTAAAAGAATGAAATTAGAACACTCCCTAAGACTGTATACAAAAATAAACTCAAAATGGATTAAAGAACTAAATGTAAGGCCAGACACTTTAAAACTATTAGAGGAAAACATAGGCAGAACACTCTATGACATAAATCACAGCAAGATCCTTTTTAACCCACCTCCTAGAGAAATGGAAATAAAAACGAAAATAAACAAATGGGACCTAATGAAATTTAAAAGCTTTTGCACTGCAAAGTAGACCATAAACAAGAAGAAAAGACAATCCTCAGAATGGGAGAAAGTATTTGTAAATGAAGCAACTGACAAAGGATTAATCTCCAAAACATACAAGCTGCTCTTGCAGCTCAATGTCAAAAAAACAAACAACCCAATCCAAAAATTGGCAGAAGACCTAAATAGATATTTCTCCTAAGGAGATATACAGATTGCCAACAAACACGTGAAAGGATGGTCAACATCATTAATCATCATTAATCCTTAGAGAAATGCAAATCAAAACTGCAGTGAGGTTTCACCTCACACTGGTTAGAATGACCCTCATCAAAAAATCTACAAACAGTAAATGCTGGAGAGGGTGTGGAGAAAAGGGAACCCTCTTGCACTGTTGGTGAGAATGTAAATTGATACAGCCACTATGGAGAATACTATGGAGTTTCCTTAAAAAAATAAAAGTAGAACTACCATATCATCCAGCAATCCCAATCTGGGCACATACCCTGAGAAAACCATAATTCAAAAAGAGACATGTACCACAATGTTCATTGCAGCACTATTTATAATAGCCAGGACATGGAAACAACCTAAGTGTCCATCGACAGATGAATGGATAAAGAAGATATGGCACGTATATACAATGGAATATTACTCAGCCATAAGACGAAATGAAACTGAACTATTTGTAGTGAGGTGGATGGACCTAGACTCTGTCATACAGAGTGAAGTATGTCAGAAAGATAAAAACAAATACCATATGCTAACACATGTATATGGAATCTAAAAAAAAAAAGATTCCAATGAACCTAGGGGTAGGACAGGAATAAAGATGCAGATGTAGAGAATGGACTTGAAGACATGGGGAGGGGGAAGGGTAAACTGTGACGAAGTGAGAGAGTAGCATTGACATATATGCGCTACCAAATGTAAAATAGATAGCTAATGGCAAGCAGCTGCTTAACACAGGGAGATCAGCTCCATGCTTTGTGACCACCTAGAGGGGTGGGATAGGGAGTGTGGGAGGGAGACCCAAGAGGGAGGGGTTATGGGGATATATGTATACATATAGCTGATTCACTTTGTTATACAGCAGAAACTAACACAACATTGTAAAGCAATTATACTCCAATATAGATGTTAAAAAAATAAAAATAAATTAGTAAAATAAAATGAGAGTTGAAGAACCAGTTGAATTTGCCATAAGGAAGGGTCTAGGAGGAAAGGCTCCAAGGTAGTAATGGATCTGGTTTGTTTAAAGAACTAAGAGAAGGGAATTGAACCTAAAATTCTGCTTCAAGTTGCTTATTGTGAAAAAAGAGGAAATGAAGTATTTCTCATAAACATTGGCAGCCCCAAGCAGTGTGTGATCCATTCTATTTCAGGCTGTTGGTCCTGGAGGAGGATAGAGAGCTACATCCTGGCAGTCCACAGGTGAAAACAATGCACAGTTGAGGGCCGGGGAATGTGGGAGTACATTTTGGGCTTAGGAAGTGTGGAAGAGGAGCACTGGGTAACAAAGCAAAAGATATATGGAACAGACTGGTGATTCAGAAGCTTAGATTAGGAGTAGGGGAGATGGAGAATGCGGAGAGTGATAAAACTGAGGAGACAAGCAGTACAATTTTTTTAGGCCACACTATAGAGTTTGTTGGTTTTCCATAGGCAATGGAAGACCTTTGCATTGCACCTGGACAAGCTCTGTTCTGCCTCTGATACACTGACACAATTATGTCCCTTCACTTGTTTCCACAAAGAATCCATTTCAAAAAGCTTTTCATGGGATTTATAGACTTACTGAATGCCTTGTCTCTGATATGGTGACCATGAGGAATGTTCAAATCTAATTGTAATGAGTTTCCCATGACAACATTGTGCTGCTTTCCCAAATCTGAGGTAAACTTTTCAGACTCTGCTCACTGGTACTATTTTGTTATATTCTTGGACCCTTTGGTTAGGTAACCTTAAGACATTCACAGCAGTGGAAAATGAAAGATGTCCTCAATTCCCTGTCTGGCCAAAATTGAGGACATTTGACAGGACTATGAAAACTTTTTTTTTGAGAAATGAGATGCTTTTTGCTTTCTACTCTTTCCCCTCCAGCTCAAATTAGAATTAATCCTCTACTACTTGGGCTTTAATTCCCTTTTCATTTCTATTTCCTGATGTTTTATTAGAAAAGAACTTCAAAGCCAAAGAGAAACTGGATCCAAATTTCGAGGCATTATTTTTTTACCTCTCCTACTCCTTAGTCTTACTCCAGACCCTCTGGCATCCTGACTCTTAAATTCTAAGAAACTGTAGACTCATTTGAGAAGATTGCTTCTCAAATTCTTCATCATACTTCTGCACCAAAACTGAGGAGTAAAAATGGTGAGCAATCAACTTCTTTCTGATTCTCTACCTGACCGTGTGATACATTCCCAAGTCCTTCAGCCAGTAGCCATTTCCCATGCTTCGCCGACCCTGAGGAAACACTGCCTCTTTGATCCTGTGAGCCTTCTTCTTTCCTCACCAACACATCAAGGGAAAGTTGTGTACAGGGCAAGCCTTTGATCGAATATATGCATAGAGCTTCTTAGCAACCATGGCTTAAAAAGACACACTTTTTTGAGGGAATGTTCTATACATAGTCTCAGAAACTAAAATGCTATTACTTTTTGAACAATTCCACGTGAATTACACATGAGAGGCAGAGAAAATTATATTCACCATAATTTCTTCCAGGAAGAACACTGAATTTGTTCTGAAGTAACTCTTTTATAACCCCACTTGGGACTTGGGTACACCCTCCAAAGTTCAGTCCCCAAAGAGATTCTCTCACATGTAGAGTATTACTTATCCAGAGGTAAGGAGTAAAAACTTTTGTTGTCACAGGAAAGCGGTAAAAACAAGGAAAAGGGAGGGGAAAAGGGCTAGAGTGGATAAAATAGGCCATTGTGTGGTGTGAGCTCTTTCTGTATCTGTAATCATTAGTAAAAAATATTTTTATTTTATTTTTTATTTCTTTGTTGAGAGAAGACGTTCTGAAGAGGTTGACTCCTATATCCAGAGAGTCTGGATTCGAATAGTCACAGCCATGAGATAATAGGTACACAATACATAAGTTGTGTGTTCTGTTTTGAAAATGGACTATTTGGGAAGATTGAGAAATGTATTAAATTTTAAAACATATTACGCACAATTATTTAGGGGCTATCTTGCAGTAGACAAACCTGTATTTAAATCTAGACTCTACTTCTTGCCAGTTATAGATCTTTTTGTACTTCCGTTTGTGGGATTTTAAATAGATAGCAAATGTAGAATACTTCCCAGGTAAATATTCAATAAATAATACCTGTGATGATGATAATGATGATGACAATGATGAACATCATGCCTACCCCAGCACCTGACAGGTTGTAGGCTCTCAAATTACAACCACACACTAGCATAATAATTATTAGCATTAGTGGAGCATAGTATTATTTAAATTTTAAGCAAGTGTTTGTATGCTGATATATGTTCATACAAAAATAAAAAATAAAAAGTGAGTAAAAGTATGAATGAACAAAGATATGTTTTTCCATATCATTAAATGAGCAAACTTAATGGTATTAGAAATGAAACTCACATTAGAAACAGGGGCCATAATCACAGCACTCGGTCCATTTCCAGAAAGACATATTGGAGTCATTAGGAAACTGAGATCAGAAGAAAATGTGACCTATAAACTACTTCTCCTAAAATAGCTTTATTTATTTATAATGAACATTGACATGAATGTTCTGTTAAACACAAGCTTGGACAATTACCAAAAAATCAGGATATGCTAATTTGATGACTCTAGGACACTACAGGTAAACCTTCCACAGGGACTTTTGCCCCTCCAGAAGTATAAATGTGGATTGCTCTATGGATTAGCATAAATATAGAACTTTGAGAGTCTTCAGGGATGTATTTTTATAAAATATCAATACAGAGGAAAAATTTTGCTACTTAAAGAATACTTCATCTCAGACTCTATACATCAAGAAATCTACAGTTAACAGAGTGAATAATAAAGGCAAATGAAGCAGTTTACTACAAGTAGCAGTCCACCTATAAATACCACTTGTGACAGACACCATCTCATCTTTGCAAGATGTAGTTTTTGGCAAGATCTTAATTGGCCACTGAGATTGTCAAAGAAGTAAATGTCTTAAATATTTCACCATTAAGGAGAATGTTCAGTGCTGTTAGTTCTAACAACACGGGACAATGGCCAGGTATGGCAGGTCAGTATCATCCAGCATTAACCTGCTCGAGATGAGCTTAATAAGGTATTCTTCCCCCTCCTTCGTTTTCCCCTTAGCTGAGGCCATCTTTTAGCTATTTATTAAGACACTGATTAAGATGCTATGCAGTACTTCCTTCATCATTACTGATATAATATTATATATTTTCTTTATTTTCCTTCCATTCTTAGATGTGTGCTTCAGAAATATAAATTCATCATATTTTAGTTGTAAATAATTAGGTCTAACTGTGAAAATAAAGTTGAAAATTCTTATTTTCTTGACAAATGCTGTTTCTAGTATATTCAAATTTCTACTGTATCTTTTTTTGTTGTTTTTGCTATATTCTAGCTTTCTTCTCTATTTTTGTTTGAAAATTTTAACACAGAATTTCATGCCAGAAAAAATTTTTTTTTCTTCTGAAAGCTGGAAGAAATCATTTCAAGTTTCAAGACTGTGAAAATTGACTGTGCCTGACTTTTTCCAAAATGACTCGTAATGCTTTTTGCCAGGCAGATTCTAGGACTAGTTAGTTTATGATCAAAACTTACAGATGGTACTTACAGAAGACCAGCCAGTAGGGCATTTTTCAAGAATGTCAAGATCAAAAACTATAATTAAAGGTTATTTTTGGAAAATTCAGCATCCCCATCACTACTAACTCCACGGGGAAAAAAAAAGAATAAGAAGCAAAAATGATTTTGTGACAAAGTAATTGCTGACAAAAATATTGTAACCCAATGTGTCATTTGAAAACAATTGAATTCTGGTCTTTTCATTGCAGAAGCTTAGCTTTCAAAGTGATGGTTAGTGTTATAGTGTATAATGCTGACTTTTCCTTAAGATCATAGGTTATTTCACAGCTGTCATAGTAACATAGCCGTCTTCCCTGTCACCAGTTCCTGTATCTCGTCCTTGCTGGTGTTATCTTTATGCCCAAACCCTTATAACATTCAATCACCACAAGGTCGAGGTCACATGATGGCAAACCAGTGATGAAATTTTTACCTTCTAACAATGCACAAGTGAAAATTTTATGCACTGAGGCAAAAGCAGGAAATAATGAATATCTATAGTTTAATTTCCATGCATCACTGCTTGTGGCAGTGAAATAAATACCGGGGTGAAGTAATAGAGTAGTTGCAGGGGTGGGCTAGTGGGTTAAAGAAGAGAATTAATATCCATGATTAAAACTGCATGTATCATTGCCAAGGGCTGTGAAAATATGTCAATTGCATGACTATGTCTGTTTCAATGACAGAGAAAGAACATTTAAAGTTTAATAATTGCTCTGTTTCCTTGTATGAAACAAACCAAAGTCCTTACTCCAAAGTCTTGCTAACAATAAATGAATTCTACAGATATCTGTTTTTGAAAATGATCGACTTAATTATATGTATATTTTTATGTACTAACTGATACGTAGTTTTTCAATCTTTTTTTATTTAAAAACTATGCCAACCAACCTAATGTTGCATATCTGCAGGTTCATTTTTAAATTAATTTTGTAAATTCTAGGCAACAAGTCTATGATCATACAGTATTTAATTAGTCCTTGAATTAATATTTGTAGTTCAAGTTTATATTGCTTGAAAATGATGATGAATTTATAATATCCTGTTGCTAGGAAAAATGGCAGTGCATATTCTCAGTATTATTTAGTTATAGGTTTAGGGTTTTTGTGACCAATAACCATGTATAACCTTAAATTACGACATATAAAATGTTCACACGACAAACAACTTACTGGAGTAAATGAAGAACATGTGATTCTTTTATCCTAAGAATATATCTGATTTCAACTGTAGAGAATAAGTTGAAAAAGTATCCCTAGTATTCACATTCCCTACATTTTCAGAAGTCCTACTTTTCATCAGGAAGTGAAAAAGTAGGCTTCCAAACAAAGACTAGTTTGCAAGCCTGGGAAAACATTTTTTAAAACCATTTAACGTACATTGTTACTTCTCTTAGAATTCTTTTTTTTTTTTTTTAAGATTGTTAATTCACTACAAAGCGAAACTCTCAAATGCAAAGCATTTTTAAAAATAATGCTTTCCTGGTTAGAGAAGACCTAAGATAGACTGATTTACTAGCTATCAAAAACAACTAAATCACACATACGCACATACACACGCACACACAGAGCCTTTGTCCAGATTTTTGTTCAATGTTATGCTTCTGCATCTTGTCCCCTTGAAGGAGATGAGTACTGTACTCTTTGTTTTGCTCAGAACTGAGGAATTGAGTACTTGGTCAGCACTCAACAAATAATAAGTCATAATGACAAGTACCGAATCCAATTTGAAACCGTAGGGGAAATTTAAGTGGTCCCAAATGCTAGTGTTCTCTGAGTTAAATCCATTTGTGGAGGAGCTGCAATTCCAGATGGAGGTTTCGTGAAATAATTCAAATTATTCTCTTCTATTTTTAACTTCTGGTTGGGCCGAAGAGATTTTTCACACCAAAGATTACAGCCATGGCTTCCACCAAGCTGAAAAAACAAGCTTTAATGTGATGATCCACACAAGACCAAACTTGATGAGAAATGTAGGGTGTTGCTATGGCAATTCCATTCGTTGGAACTTTTCTCTGTTGGCTTCATTCTGACAGTACATTCTAAAAAGAATTATATGAAAAGGTGTGGTGGCTGTGAAGACATACTTGAAGCCAAGAAGATAGAACTTTCTCATCTTTCTTTCTCCCAAAGAGAGAACACATCGTCATCTTGTAATGCCACCCTAACGTAGTCAGAAGGCTAGCTGAGGAGGTGTCATTCTGAGATTTCATTGAAACCCTGGGGTGTATTTCTTTTTGGCTTAAGTGGAAAAGTGGCGATGCTAGGGTTCTAAGCACAATTACAACATGGAAGAGGATGCTTAGTCGAAACTGAAAGATGATAAGTCCTTGGCTCCTGAAGGAATGAAGATCTGTTTTGTGGTGGTGGTGGTGGTGTTTTGTCTTACTTTCAGCAGAGGGTGGATGTATTAAAATTCATTTAAATCTAGGCATCAGAAGTGAATGAATCCCAGGTCTGAGAGTCTCTGATGGAGAAGGGAGATTTATTAATTCACCTAATGTCATTTCTTTTCAAATAGACCTTCATTTCAGAAGTCATAATCAATCCAATTGTTTATAAAAACAAGCTCAGTTCGAATCTAATTGCAGCCATTGTGTCAAAGCATTTTTTTTTCCTGATTAATATCACTTACACTCTTCACAAACAACCCTATGAGGTAGGTACTATTTTCAACTCTATTTTGTACAAAGGGAAATTCAGAGAAAATGTAACTGGGCTAAGTTTGGTCATCTGGAAAGAAGGAAATACAGAAGTTGAATCCAGAACCAAGATCTTAATGTGTTGTTAAACAGAACTAACTGTGTCAAAATTTGAAGGGGGCGGGGATTCCTAAGCAATTTACTAATAAGCAGGAAAAATTTTATTTTTGCCATTACTGTAAAAACTTATTTTTCCATGCTACAAAGCACAACCAACCAGGTAAGATTAGGGAGATGGTGTATCAGAGAATCTTAACCTTAAAAAGAACCCATTTTACAAATTGAATTCAATGATAATCATTTATTGAGCTCTTAGCACATTCTCTAAGCATAAAAAACTTCTAAAACACCAGTTCTTACCCCAGAAGAATTTATCAATTGCTGGGAGAATGTAGTCAACAAGTAGGGATTAATCCATTTAGAAGTGAGCGTAAGTGTATTTAGCAATAAGACAGAGGTTATGAATTAGTGGCCTGCTGGCTGATGTGGCCCTCAGACATGTTTAATTTGAACCACAAAATCTGAATCTTCTTTTTAAAAAAACCAATTATTTGTGAACACAAAGTTTGCATTCCTATTTGGCAACAATTGGCTGAAGCTAATAGACAGTTTCCACTTTAGAAGTGGTGTGTACTCTCCAGTTTTCCAGATTCCCCACCCCTACTCTTTCTCCCACACTGAAGTTCAATGACAATTGTCATTCATTATAAAACTGTTCCCTTTTTTTTCTTATACCTATTTATATATGTTACTTTCCTGGCCCCTATAGGCTTTTGAGGTTGTCACCAACTTGTAAGGACACCAAAAGCATTTGAGATTCAGATTTATGATGGGTAAGAACAAAAAGACCATCATTCAGGTAGTAGCAGATTATTTACTACTTTCTATCTGCTTCTGTGGATATACTCAAATAGCTAAAGAAGAGATCTGGAATAAGAATTAAAGTTGGCACTACTACTGAGTTTTTCAGAGGCATGATTTATTACAAAACAATTTTGATTTATCTAAACCTGGAGAGGATATAGGTCATTGAGTTGCCCAGGTGTGGGCGTGTTGTGTAAACATTTGCAGATAAACAGGCATAATTTATGTGCAAAGAAAATTCCAACTGGGGAGATAGATTGAGAGAGGAAATAAAATGGAGTAGAGGGCTAGAATGAGGAAGGGAGAGAGAGGTAGGGAAGGAGGGAGAGACTTTAAGAGTTTTGAGATTATAGCCCCTCAAACTCTTAAGCGTTGAGCAGAGGCTTGGTCCTTTCTAGCCATTCATCCAGTAGCCTCTGATAAAATGGACAACGGGCTTTTTTCTTGACTCTTGCTTTTATCTCTACCTGGAAAGACTTCTTTCTCTGCAAACCCTCAATTCATGTGACTTTTCTCTTACATTTCAACACCTGGTTCAGGAGGCTCATTTACCACTAAACTTTCTTGTTGCTCCTTAGAAAACGGAAATAATTTCTCCTTTTATGCTACAAATCTCTTGTATAGGTTTCATTCATTAGACTTACTACATCCCATTGAAATTATGTATCTATGTGCCTGTTTCCCTATAGACTACGAATTCTTGGGAAGGTGCCCATGTTTCACTTATCTTTGTATTGCTGTCTCCCAGCATGGTATAATAAATATTTGTTGAATAAATGAATAAATAATCCTCAAAAGAGAGCCCAATTATTTTATTAACATTTTCTTGACCTATTCACTAATTACATAATTTTAAGGAGCCAAAATTCACTCAAAATAGCTAGTTTACATATGTAATTATTAATTCAATTGATAAAAATTGTGATATTATTCTGAAGTTAAACGTGTATTATATATACATATATCCATGTCTATATATCTATATCTATAGTTAGTGGAACATGTTCTTCATTTGGGACTAAATTAGGCACTTGGCAGAGCACCTGAGTGAAATTTAATTATATAATTAAATAAACATTTAATTTCATTATACAATTTACCAAATATACCTCCTATCCAGCCACCAACCAAAGTTATCATATTCTTTTTAAAAATGTTATCATTAAAATATTAACCAAGGCAAGGAAACAATTGTAAGTCTTCTATATAGTACCTGGAATAGGTATTTTTTCACTTTATTGACATATAATGAAGAAAAGTAAACATAAGGGTATAGCTCAACTGAACAGGCCTGTAGAACAGCGCCTAGATCAAAAATACATTACCACCAGTTCCCTAAAACTCCTATTTCCTCTCCTGTCTGTAGCTCTCTTGTAAGGTTAACTGCATTCCAGACTTCTAAAAGCATAGATTAGTTTTTGCCTGTTTTTAGTAACGGAAATGTTTACTGCATTTAAAACACTACATAATGCACACATTATGACTTCATAAAAAAAATATATTCTTAACTCTGCAGAGTTACAAAGGTAGAGAAGACATAATCTTGACATTCCAGAAGCTTATCTGATAGAGACGGTAACACATAACCAAATACCTGATGCCAAATATGGACACATAGTAGTACATAGTAAATGGATTCTGAGTGATAGCTGAGTCTTACAAAGGGAAGCTCTTGTTTCGTTTCATACAAAATGCAGAATCACTATGGAGGCACCAAAAAATGTTTTCAGGCTCTGAAAAATTATTTCGAATAATAGGTTTCTGTCAGGTTGGCAGGAAAAAAGCTATTTATATCTCCATTATTGTGATAAATTTATCTCATGGGTAGATAGAGATCTCCATAATCTTCTTTCTGGTGGAAGCCTCTTTTTATTTATTTATATTTTAAAAGTTTATTTATTTTATTTTTTGCTGTGTTGGGTCTTTGTTGCTGCACGCGGGCTTTCTCTAGGTGAGGCGGGCGGGGGTTACTCTTCGTTGCGGTGCGCATGCGCCGGCTTCTCATTGCGGTGGCTTCTCTTGTTGCAGAGCACAGGCTACAGGCGCGTGGGCTCAGAAGTTGTGGCTCACAGGCTCTAGAGCACAGGCTCAGTAGTTGTGGCGCACGGACTTAGTTGCTCTGCAGCATGGGATCTTCCCGGACCAGGGCTCGAACCCGTGTTGACACCCCTGCATTGGCAGGCGGATTCTTAACCACTGTGCCACCAAGGGAGCCACTG
Source organism: Pseudorca crassidens (assembly GCF_039906515.1). Taxonomy (NCBI): domain Eukaryota; kingdom Metazoa; phylum Chordata; class Mammalia; order Artiodactyla; family Delphinidae; genus Pseudorca; species Pseudorca crassidens. Next base: position 86,487,982 of record NC_090297.1, on the reverse strand, counting down.
GTGGAAGCCTCTTAAATCACATTAAAGGTGGGTTGAAGGAGAAAAGTTGGGCAGTGGCCATGATGGTAAAGCACCTCTTTAACCACTTGGGTTACTCTTTGGAAGAAGAACTGTTAATTAACTGCAGTGGTACAGAAAAGTGCACCAGAGGGCTGAGTTTTGAAGATACTCACACATGGATGAGAAGTCACTCAAAGCTAGAAGTAGGAGTTTTGCTAGGAAATAATTTGTTGTGGGTTACACATTGCCTGGACTTAAGCTTCCAAGTAAAAAAGGCTTCTACGTTGCAGAGCCATGTAGGGTGGGTCAGTGGTTGTCTCTGGGAGGCTGAACAGCCAAGGGGGACCATGAGTGTGAACTGGTGAGTATGATACACTACTTTTCAGAAATGCCTTCTTTATGCTGTGATGAAAAATTAATGCCCTTTGTCAAATCATCTTTCTTGGAAGCAGAGTTGTCCTTACTCAAACAGTTTTCTGCCCTAGAATCAACTTAATCTCTTGAACTTCAGGGTCTCATCACCCAGAGCCTTGTATTTCAGGCTGGCTCTCATTAGGCAATGCTTCCTATTACAGGCTACTTGCTTGTATAGTTGGCCATTCCTGACCTTACTCTGGTCTCAGCCCAGGAAATCCTGTCCTCACACCATCACCAAAACAATTTCCCAACAAAAATTCTCTTCTCAAGAAACTCCAATGAGTTTTGGAGAAAAACTGCTCCCCACATAAAAATTGAATGCTCAGAAGTTATGCTATTATTCCATGATGTTCCAAGAACAGTAGAATTTGGCTGCAACTGTGCACTTATTTTGGTTTTGAAAAAACAACAGTCTGAATCACATCTAAACTCCAAAGGACTCATGTTCCCGAGTCACAGTGGAGGAGAGATCTGGTCAGGATGGGGACTGTGTGCTTTCGGAGGAGTCTCCCTGGAGCACAATAAAGAAAGAACCATGTGCAGTTGAGCTCAAGCACTAAAGTAACATTAACATAATGGCACAAAGTGAACAAACCCCTTCTCCCTTGAGTTCTGGAAATGGATGTTCCCTCAGCATATAAGAGAAAGTGCTTCTTCTGTGCCTCTTTGGATAATCTGTCTCAGAATTTGCCTTAGGGAGGATTGCTTTCTCCAGCCCCAAATCATGTAAACACTAGTTCTTAGATTAATTTGAAGGATGTGTTCAAAATAAACTTACTTTACAGTATGGTCTCAGTTATGGAAAAAACAACAAAAGCTATACATGGTTTCAGCAAAAGGAATGTATACATACACACGTATATAGTATAGAGAAAAGAATACAATAGAATATGACCAGTGATTCTTCTTCCTGGGTTGTTAGAGTGTATCCTCCCTGGTGGTGCAGTGGTTAAAAATCCACCTGTCAATGCAGGGGATGCAGATTCAATCCCTGGCCAGGAAACTAGATCCCACACACAAGCTGCAACTAAGAGTTCGCATGCCACAACTAAGGAGCACACGTGCCACAACTAAAGGAGCCGGCAAGCCACAACTAAGACGCCCAGGAGCCACAACTAAGGAGACTGCCTGCTGCAACTAAGACCCGGCACCACCAAAAATAAATAAATAAAATAAAAAGTTAAAAAAATTTGTTCTTAAACTTATCTATAATTTTCTTGTTTTATGTATCAAGCAATATTAGTTATACAACCAAAACTGAAACCAAACTGTTGTTTAAAAACTGTGAACCAATGAATTACTAGAGATCCTGATTTGCAATCTGGGGAATGTTCAGTGGTGTGGGCCCTTTTTGGCTCATAGCAACATTATTAAAACACATCTGTCAAGATTGAGGTATTCCCAGAAGGGCAGGACAAATTGGGCATCGCCACAGTTGCTATGCAAAGTGCAGCACACTGAGTTTATGTGGGTCTACGTATTGACTTATATGTGTTTCCTATTTGTCTTTGACCTTGAGATAAACATGTAGCCCCAGTAAAGTTCCTGGTACAAATCAATACATATTCATTGAATAAATGATTGAAGGAATGAATGAATTTAAATCATGTATGAATGACTGAATTTCCCAACAACCACTTGAGAGTTTCCTAAATGTTCTACAATCTGTCTTCTAACAATTTTAGTTACCACCAACTAAATTCAAAATTTGCTTTAGAAAAATGGGAACAGAGTCAAAGTGAGGATGTTTTTTGATTTCTTTATTCCTTCTTAGGAATATACATTACCTATTTAAAAATTCTATTGTATCCTACCTAAAACAAATGTTTAAGGTAGGATACAATACTAAAAGGTATAGATTAGATGGCAAAAGTTACCCTTGGGAAAATTTATTTATAAAATCAAATCAGTCTATCTTATGGAATCAAAATAGTCACGGTCAGTGTAGATTGGAAAAAAAGTAAGATACCACATTTGATCATAAAACCTTATCTTGAAAAAAAAACAAACAAACCTTATCTTGAACCAAGATCCAATGAAGTAATGATATAAAAATTAGCCTTTTAGTAAAATATTAGTGTTTTATACAGATAATTCAATTATAAATTCATCAAGCAATAGAAGAGAATATATGAGATACTAAAAATAATATGAAAATCTCCATGATATTACATAATTGGCGTAGAATAATACATAGAGTTTTTGATTTTTAAAATGTATCTATTTCCTTGTAGTAGAAGATAGCATTACCAGTTATATATTAATATTTCAGGAATAAGCAGGAAGAATTTTATTAGCAGTATAATATTTTACAAAGAGGTCACTTTTTTAAAGAAGGTGCTCATAGTACTGATCTGATTTTCCAAGGAGTTTATGACTCAAAATTAAATCAGGATGACAGCTTCAAAGTTCATTAGATTTCTGGTTCCTCAGTAACCAGTATCCTGTTAAGGTGTCCGGAACACAGTTTTCCTCTTTTGAGTGCAAGCCAACAGATTGTGCTACTTTTCTGCTGAGTAGTATTTACCCACAGGGACAGATTTTGAGAATAATTTTCCTGAGAAAGTTGATATTTTCATAGAAATCAGGTAAATTCCATTTATCTATGGTGAAATGTTGGCTTCTACAGTGTTGGCCTCTACTTATTATTAAAATACCCATGGAGAACAAAAGGAGCAATGGACAAAGCAGTCACAGATACAGTTTACTTTCTCTTAACTGTACATCTGCCCTACAAAGACCTTTATTAGGAATCTGTTCTCCAGGATTTATCACAAAAAATCCTTTTTCTGTTGGTAGGGAACTCTCTCAATTCCTGGACTACTCATAAGATAAATGAGCATGAACCTCTCTGTGACATATCTCTTATTGAATTGAACTGTTATTTAAATCTTGCATTGCCATTTAATTTCTCACTTGTGTATGTTTTATCTCTTCAACTGAATTGTAAGGTTTTGGAAGGTCATAGAACATGTATCCCATTTTCTATCTTAACCACAGTGTCTTTCATAGTCTTTGGTAGGTACTCACTAAATATTGATGGATAGGGTAAGATTCTGAAAAATACCAGACCTGTACTTTACATATCAGCTGCCAGTTCAGTTCTATGACTTGCAAATTTAATTTTGAGTGAGTACAAAGTACTCACTTATTCTGCAGAATGAAAAACTGTGCATACTTAGAAAGAATCTATCTTCTTCTGGGAACATCAAAACTCTAGATTTGCTTTCTCCCTGAAAGGCCCAAATAATCTGCACATTTCTACCACATTAATTTGCAAGTATTGTAAAGTAAAAACTCAGCATTTCAAATGAACACATCCTGCAAATATATTTTAAAATATGACATTTCTACTGATGATAGGTTTTACTCTACAGAAGGTGAGTGATTTTTACATGTGAATTATGAACCAATCAATGTAAATATTATATCTTGAAATACCAGCATCCTCCTAATTTTGAATTAGTATTCAATAAAAATTACAACTAAAAGGCATGTGGAGTTTTTATTTAATTTGTTTGTATAACATGGGTAAAAGATAAAGGCAAAATCACATAGTATTAGGGCAGGGCTGAGTATTTTCTATTTACTCAGAAAAAAAATAGTCTGTTTCAAATGAATGGTCAAATTTGCTAAACTTTTACATTACTTCAAATCGTCTTAACAACCAAATATTTTCTTAATAATATGGAGGAATATTTGTGCAAGAATTTTCAGTATAACTTATCAATATAGCATTGTATCATATTCTCTAAGTCATCTACCATACTGTGTCATATTAGGTATTTCATCCCAGCAATACTTTAAAAATCTTAAACAGATAGGAAAAAATACATTGTGTCCAATCAAAGGGTGATAAATTTAGTAGCATCTACTTTTACAGGATCATGATAACATTTTCAAACCAAATAACACAATACTATCAAAGACAGCAAATTGGCATGAAACATTTATTTAGAGGACCTGGAATATGGAACTAGGATTAAATGCTTGAAAAACAGAACTTCATACTTATCGATAACCTTAATATACCTTTTTCTTCTCTTTCTCTGAAACAAAAACAAAAAGCTGTAAAACAACATCCTACCTTTAAGTAGTTTCAAAACCCAAGGGCATGTAGGTAACTAATAGCCGTTTAATAAAAACACTCACTGATACTGTACTGTGGTTTAAAAAAAATTGCTGTTCATATTTATTTTGATGAAATGTTGAAAAGCCTAACTTTTGTTTGTTTTTAAGCAAATGCAGTCTTTTCATATTTTTCAATAAAAAATGCAGGGAATCAGCAAAATTATGGAATATATTTCAGTGTCCATTATGTGTCTCCAGGATTTGATTATTTGGAGAAAAATTAAAGCTAAATGGCTTTGATAAAGCAGATATTTAATACTCAAATGACATTTTATGCTTTTTAAAAAAATGATGGGCTTTTGAAAAATCCTGTTTTAAAAGAGATGTATTTTTTACAAATACACAATATAGGTACTAGAAAAATGGCAAAGCTTTGGAAATAAGACAACAGCACTCCCATATACTGCCTCTGTTTTGTCATTGTTGATGTAGCCACTATTCATTTAGATTTAAAGACTGGAATCTTACTCAAGAATCTTTCAGCTTCAACTTCCTCCTCCTAATTGCTATACATATGCTGATATCTACCCTTTAGTGTAATTTAGTTATTTTCTTTTGTTCTTTGCTATCTTAAAAAAGAAAAATTATCTTAAAATTATTTTCTTTCTGTAGGCATAAAAAGTTCTCAGTCCCTTTACTATTCTGGGAAAAAAAATGAAATGAATTGAAATGATGTCCTGGATTAGAAATAATTATTTAAATTGCTTTAGTTTCAGGAAATTGAAAAAGACAAAGCATATTTTCATTTAATACTAGCTCATTTTAAATAAGCTCCTCCAAGAATCTTGGCTACAACTTGCCTGACCACTGTCCACTAGATGACACTGTTGTATAAGCACAATAATGAGAGGCCATAAGTTTGACAATAACTAATTTACCATATATATATAGATAGATAGATAGATATTGTCAGTGTCTCTCTTTCATGGTGAAACTGGCTTAGCATTTTTAATTGGATATGGATGATAACTTCACATAATTTAGAGTAAAGTTACCCTCAAAGGTTAAAACACAGGAAAAAAAAGCATATCTATTTCATAGCATTTATATTTTTTACAATAGAAAAATCTTTCAAAATCTGTATATTTCACAGTTAAAATAGACTTCATTATGAGTTTTAAATAGTGCCATTTTAAATCTAGTGACAAAGATTGTACTGATAATGTTGGTTTTCAAGTAGTGTTTTGTCAGTAATCTTTTTTTTCCTCTCTCTCTCCCTTCCGCGTGCCCGAGTCCTCCCTCCCTTCTCGTCTTTTCAATTCTCTTCTTCTTCTCTCCTTGATTCTGGATTGGGAGCCATTCAAGTGCAGTGCCCAAATCAGGGGAAGAATCAATTGTCTTAAGCTAACAGTCTTTGTGGCACATTGCTGCCAAGCTAGGAGACTTTAGCCTCAGAAAAAGCAGGGGAAAACAGACACAATCTTGATGCACTTGTGTAGATAGAGCCATCGAAGGAAACTTCAACTACCTGGAATTGTATACAAATTTCTGGACGTAGAGATTTTCCTGTAAAATCCGACATTTGAAAAAATCATGTAGATTACTGAGATTTCCACTGATATTAGGATTCTTTTGTAATAACTCATTTTTCCACTGATGTTCAAAATCACTGTTACATTAAGCTTATTTGCCATGGCTTCAATTTAATAAGAATGTTGAAGTAAAAGCATTCATGCTCCTAACTATACGTTACATACACTAATCTCAGGCTGTTTACCTGAAAATCTCGGAGGAGGAGCCAGGCCTAAATGGAAATTACTTAGAGTGCAAGTGGCAATAGAAATGTTTTATGGCAAGCGACACGTCTCAGAGGGAAGCAGCAGACACATCGCATTGTTGTTTTTCTCTTTCTTTTTTTAAGCCAGGCGTGCTAGAGCTAGGGAAGCAAAGTGTCAGATCCCTGCACTTCCATGAGAACTCCCTACACGACAGTGTCTGTCCCACACGACAGACCACACCCCTCCAGGGCTAAGCTCTCACTAGCCTGTTTTGTCAACATGACTGGTGAACACAACTACCAGATTATATCATTACATCTATGACAAGCCATAGAAAAGTGACCCACACACTAAAATTTGTTTTCAAAGTCATGGTTATAATCCTTAAACATCTGAACATCCTCTTAATAGGTGGATGGTGGGAATTTGGATCAGGTGAACATGAAATATAATTAATTTCCTTTTCTTTCTCTTTTTTCTTTCTCCTTTCCCACTTCTCAGAGTCCGTGTTTTCTTTTCTGGTTTTGTTTTTGCTTTTACCCTCTGCTTACTCCAAGAAGAAAACCATTCTCTCTAATCTTAACTGAAAACTATAATATGACAGACAGAAGGACATTTATATGCCCACTCTCCCACTCTGGGCATATTATATAATCTCACTGAGCCTTAGATTTCCTGGTACATAATTCTGCATAGTTGAAGATTAAATGAGACCCTAATATTTGTGAAGTACATGGCAAGTTTTTGACATACAGTAGGTGCACAGCAAATGCTGACCTATAGAAAGCATCCTAAAGGCGAGGCAGGGCGGAGGGGGTGGGTAGTGTGCATGAGAAGGAGGTGGGTGTTAGACAAGAAGCCAGTTCAATGGTGGACCATAAAGTGATGTTGCTTCAGGTCTAGATAAAAAGCAAGGGTGTAAAGACAGGAGTAGAAGAAACTAGAAAGTATCAGCGAGCTGGAGAGAAGAGAATCTGGAAATGGTGTTACAAGCAAAACAGAAGGAAAAGGGAATAATATTATGACAAGAGGAATTACCATTTCTTGAGTGAATATTGGGTGATAGGCACTGTCTATACATTCTCTCATTTAATTCTCACAAAACCCCCATAATGAGTTTTTATTAGCATCTACTTTTTTTTTTTTTTTTTTTTTTTGCGGTACGCGGGCCTTTCACTGTTGTGGCCTCTCGCGTTGCGGAGCACAGGCTCCGGATGTGCAGGCCCAGCGGCCATGGCTCACGGGCCCAGCCGCTCCGCGGCATGTGGGATCTTCCCGGACCGGAGCACGAACCCGTATCCCCTGCATTGGCAGGCGGACTCTCAACCACTGCGCCACCAGGGAAGCCCAGCATCTACTTTTTCTACTGGAGGACACTGAGGCTCCTAGACTTCAGGTATCAAGCCCTAGGTACCCTGGTTCCTGAGTGGTAAAGCCTGTTAAATTTCCAAACACTTTCCACTGCCATTCAGCCACCTCTCTCTTAACACTTTACAGATAGAGCAAATAGGACTCCAATTTTTGCCTTCCTGCCATTCCACACTGATAAATTTGGTGTTTAGAAATTTTCTTTGAGCATACAGAATATATTTTCCTTTAGGAATATGGTTTATAATGCTGAGTGGTTATTTAAGCTTTTTTATCAAAAGCTTAATTAATTCAGAATGTAGCTGATCTACAGATTACAGAACCTGTAGTCTATGGGCCTACAAGATAGTCTGCAGAAAACCCCTTCTTAACTCCAAATAAGAAAGTTGAAGGCACCCCACTCTTTACCACTTTAACACTTTTTACAACTTTAATCACAGCAGAGAGAAGTCACTTCTCTTATCCTCACCCTGTGGATAGATTTAGTATGTGTGAAGATGAAAATGAGGGATGGATTTCCCAAAATATTTAAGGAAAAATGTAGCACCCATTACTACACATTGCTAATTGTGAGCTATTTGGTAGGTGGGTGACCATGTGTGATGGAAAATAAATGTATATTTTGGCAGACATATATAAGACTATATATCTGCAAGACTCAGAAGTTCAATTAAAGGCATAGATACAACAAATTTAGCCCCAGTAATAGTGCAATGTTCTCTCTGAGATCTGAGATCTACTGGCTTTGCATTTTCCTCTTTCCTAACGTTCACAGACATGTCTGAAATATGAAATCTGGATCTCTTACCATTGAGTTACTGTCATATGTTTAGCAAAAGGCAACGTGAATTTAGTAGTTGTTTTATAAAACTGGACGTACACTCCTCTTCCCCTACACACATATATCTTGGTGTCAAATTTTGGATCTCGAATGTGTCCACTAGCTTAGTTTATAGACCCAAAGATGTGATGGGTATTTTCATGAAGACAGCCTCCATTTCTGTGGCTTTTAGAGTAATGTCCTGCTGTATTCTTCCTCTCATGAGAGATCCGTATGTGAACCACCCAGTGATGACTGCATCAGTGGCATGAAGGACTCATCGCTTATTCTCAATCTACTCTTCACTGACATTGCAAGGGAGAAAAAAAGCTCACTGACATTTGCCATTTTGCTCTACCTCTAGCCAAGTATCTTCGGTACTCCACCTCCCTGCCTCCAGCCTCCACTAACATTCTCCCCTTCAATTTACAGTACCCTTTCCTTCTGACGTTATATACAATCTATGATCATTTATTTTTCTGAGGAAAATTGTTACTTATCTCCTATCTAGAAGGTCACAAGGCACAGCAAATGATCAGGAGAGTTAGGAAATCCTCAAAGATGTGGATCTGTTCCCAGGTACCTATGATTTTCTGATTAAGTTCCCTTAAGTATTAAAAATTATCATTTAGTACTGGTGACAAGATTTTTGGGCTGCTGAATCCAGGGGTGAGGTGTTGTCTAAAACATCGAAGGGGTATAGCTATAGTTGCTCTACTGTAAATTCAGGCTTTTAGTTACTTTTTCTATTAAACAAGGCATTTCATAGGACTGGATTCCATGGCTTGGCCTTTAGTTAAGAAAGAATGGTCTGGGACTTCCCTGGTGGCGCAGTGGTTGAGAATCCGCCTGCCAATGCAGGGGACATGGGTTCGAGCCCTGGTCCGGGAAGATCCCACATGCCGTGGAGCAACTAAGCCCGTGAGCCATAACTACTGAGCCCGCGAGCCACAACCACTGAGCCTGCGTGCCTAGAGCCCATGCTCTGCAACAAGAGAAGCCACCACAATTAGAAGCCCGCGCACCACAACGAAGAGTAGCCCCCCACTCACAGCAACTAGAGAAAGCCCTTGCACAGCAACAAAGACCCAACGCAGCCGAAAATAAGTGAATAAATAAATTAATTAATTTAAAAAAATAAGAAAGAATGGTCTGTGTTTAGAGGGGGACTTTTCTAGAGCCTAATTATACCTTAGGACATTAAGTGAGTTCTTCCATCTCTCTGCTAGATTGACATTATTCTATGACCTTTGTAGTCAGAGAATTCAGATTTTACATGCATGAAGGAGAAATTCTTTATTTTCAGCTAAATGCTGAAGATTTCGAAGCAGCACAAGTGCCCAAATGAGTAAGCAATTCTACTTAGAGCATCTAGAGGTCTTTGTTCCCAGAACACTTGGGTGACATGCTTTTTTAAAAATTAAAACATCTTAGAAATTAAAGCTTTTGCTTTCTCTTTCATACACATATTGCTAATTTCTTGGTAACTGGATAGTTTAATTTGAACAGGAAGGAAATGACTAGGAAGCTTTTTCTCAATTATCAGTAGAAGATGTATAGGACTATAAATTGCTCTTATTAAACTAACATCATAAAAAGACAAGGTCAAATGCTGACCATAAAGGCCAAATCATCAGGAAAATAGATACAGCTATCTGTTCCTTACTCACTTGGGAAGCCTGATTTTTCAGAGCAAACACATTGGTATATACTGCAATTTTTCATGTCTCCTCAGTATATACTTCAGACATCTGCCAAACCCCTCACTCAACATCAGAGGCTTGGTCATCTCATTTGGATAATAAAGATGCTACTATTTTGAAGTTACTCTGAGGAGTAAGAGGTAATATAAAATATGTGAACATGTTTTTCAAAGGGTAAAGCAGTAACATGTGTAGATATTATTGGCATTTTCACAGCTTTGCATATATTCAGGGTGAACTATGTTTAAAAGACAAAGTCGGGCTTCCCTGGTGGTGCAGTGGTTGAGAGTCCGCCTGCCGATGCAGGGGACACGGGTTCGTGCCCCGGTCCAGGAAGATCCCACATGCCGCGGAGCGGCTAGGCCCGTGAGCCATGGCCGCTGAGCCTGCACGTCCGGAGCCTGTGCTCCGCAACGGGAGAGGCCACAACGCCCGCATACCGAAAAAAAAAAAAAATCGGAAAGTAATTTTTGAGATATCCTTAGAAATCATGAGGAATGAAACTCAATAGTTTATTTTCTAAATCAAAGTGCTGCCATTAAGTTGGCATTTTCTTGTTTGACTTGGACAACTAAGAATTGGTTTCAATGTTTGAAAAAATTTGACAACTAAAGGAATTCACCCAAGCAAGTAGCTACCTTCTGGGGTAGAGCATCCCATCACTAGAATGTCCCCATATTATCATTAGAATGGTAGAGCCAGTGTCACCCTGTTAAGGGTATGGTGATAAAATTTCTCATCCAAAAGAAGTACCCTTGACATTTCCTAGTCCTTCCCGAATAATTATCTCTAATCAACACATTGTACACTTTACTTATTTATCTGTTTTATTCTCTCTCTCTCTCTCTCTCTCATTAACATGTTAACTCCATGAAGGCAGAGATTTTAGTTTATGTTGTTCATCAGCATATTTCCTGTACTTAAAATTGTGTTGGGTACATAGAAGGTATACAATAAATATTTTTAACATATTAAAGCCTGGATGAGGGCCTCTCTAAGATTCCTTCCTCTTTCCACGTTCTCAGAAACTATGAAAAGAATGCAGTGAGTCCTATATATTAATAAAAAGATCACTGACTTTATAAAAATATACAGATCTTCCATAGACAATGAATCTCTGCTTTGACTCTCCTCATGGGATTTCTTTTACCTAACTTTTGAGTATTTGGGAATCAACAGTGTCCATATACTCTTGTTCCCAGAATTAGGGTGTAAAAAAATATCAACTGCTAAAAATAAGATAACAAAAGAGCATATAGTTATTTTGTTTCTTTACTGACTATTTGGATTTCACACAGAAGGAAAATAGATACCCATTAATTTATTCAACAAACATTTATTGAGTGCTTACTCTATGTCAGGCACTTGCTAAACACTAGGGGAAAAATATTCTGTCCTGGAAGAATTCACATTTAAGAATGAGGGAAAAGACACTCTTAAGCCTCTTAATTTGTTCTTTTTCTCTGAGCCTCAGAATGAAAGTAACAATGTGCATTTAAATGTAGTTGTGCTAGGAGGTTCTGCTCCTTCAAAGCCTTGCTAGCATGTTGGGAAGCTGATAAAAAACAATGGCTGAAAATGTCTTCACAGACTTTAGCTGAGTCTCTATAATATGCCAAACATTGCAAGGGTTCAAGAGTATCTTCAAACTCTGGGAAGGGAAACTTTTAAACAGATCACTGTAACAGTATAAGTGGCACCCATCCTTGAGTTGTAGTGGCAATGCAAGGGAAACAGAGATCTACTCTGATTAAAAGAGTGGGGTAGGGCTTCCCTGGTGGCGCAGTGGTTGAGAGTCCGCCTGATGATGCAGGGATCACGGGTTCGTGCCCCGATCGGGGAAGATTCCACGTGCTGCAGAGCAGCTGGGCCCGTGAGCCACGGCCGCTGAGCCTGAGCGTCCGGAGCCTGTGCTCCGCAAAGGGAGAGGCCACAACAGTGAGAGGCCCGCGTACCGCAAAAAAACCAAACCAAAACAAAACAAAAAACAGTGGGGTAAATGAAAGTGTCCCCGTTAGAATTCTAACAAGAAACACAGGCACCCTCACATTAGGTAGTTATAGAAAAGGCTTTTAATGTGACTATTTACCAAAAGGTGAGCAAGTGTAAGGAAACAAGATAGTGTGATATGTTGGAGGTCATTATACTCCCAGGCTTCATGCAGTAAAGGGGAGATAGATAGAAATTTCTGGAATAGAAACAGCTATTTGGGGGGAAAAAGAAACTGCTAACAAGTGCTGTGGTTTTCAGTTTAGGGATACAGCTAGCCCATGCAGTTTAGGGATGCTAGCTAGCCAGCTTGCTCCCGGGGAGGGAGCTGGGGAGATTAAAAACCCTCGAGTCACTCTCCTTCTTTCCTCTAATCTCTGCCAGTGCTCACATTGGCTGAACCCAAGAAGAAGGCAAAGGACAGAGGGATCCATCGGTAAAGTCAATATGGGTCAGCTTCTCTGGCCACAGAGCACAGGGGAGAAGAACAATGCATCAGTATGGCAGGGCGAACAAAATATAGCCAATGCAGAGGTCTTTGGTGGCAGGAGACACTTGGGCTGGGGCTTGAAGGCTGAGTAGGAGTGCATTCGCTAGATGAACTGGGTCATTCCAGAGAAAAGTTTGAAGAGTGTCTGACAGGAGGGTTGCTACAAAAATTAGAAAATATAGACTTTGTCTAATTGCTTAGGAGATTCCCTGAGCATGCTTTTAGTGCCATGAGCTAATAGCAAAATAACTTGAGTCAAAAGGAGTCTCAGAATCTGGGAACTGACTAAAACCTCTTGTAAATACCAGCAGAAGCACTTCTGCAATCTCAAGATTTTAGGAGACTATTCCAACACCTTCGGTTAGATCCAAGGTGAGACTAACAGTTGGAAATAGTGTTATTTTATGAGGTATGATATGAAATTATAATGTGATAGACCCTTACACAAAATATTAATAAGTGCTATGGATTGAAACTTCCTTTCCACGCCTGTTTGATCAATATAAATCAAGGGTAAATGGACAAAAAAAACAAAAGTCTTCAGTCTCAAATTATTTCAGAGTATAATGGGTTGCATGACTCTTGATGAGAGATTGTTTCTTTGTTATACAATTAGCTTGGACTTTGGAGTTCTTCTGATTCTTATGCATGTAACATCACTGAAGAGTTGATCTATAAGTATTGAACCCTAGCCTACTCTAAGCAGCAGGGTGACCTGATACAGTGGTTTGCAAACTTTTATAAAATGAATTCTCACACACAACTTCAATACACAAATGAGATAAAAGTCAGGGTTCTCTGACAGTTTAAATACTCATTGTTCAGCAGAAAACGTTCTATTACTTGCCCCAAACCCTGAAGTACCATTGTGGACCCTTGAGTTTCCTTGAGTAACAGTTTGAAAATCACTGACTTCAAGAATAGGGGATTATAAGTAGTAACATGACACCCAAGGTTCAAATCTCAGTTTTAAATTAAAATGTCCCCTGAAGTTGCATGGAAAGCAATGACACTTCTTGAGGGACACAGAAATACTTGTATTGATCCTCCTCAGAGGACAGATTCACAGTGTGACTCCGGGCAAGTCACCACACCTCCTCCTGCTTTAGGATCCTTTTCTGTAAAACACGGTTGTTCATAGTTACCATGTCCCTCCTTTATCACACAGATACTGGGAAGATTAAGGAGTGGTTGTTGCTCAGGCTTTAAAAGATCCTTTGAAGAAAGGCTGTAGATAAGACAAAAGAAAAAAAAAAATAAAAAACAAAAAAGAAAGAAAGAAACCCAATGTATTTTAATCAATTCTAACCAATGCTCTGAGAGAGTCCAGAAACAAATACCTAAACTCTAAGTGGATAGTATCAGTTCCAGTTTACTTCTTTGCATGGACAGAGGTGGTGGCATTAGAGCCGACCAAGGATATACGCCTCTGCTTTCTGCTGACTTGCTGTGAGAAAGCAGCTGCAGGGTGGAGAGGAGTGGAGTTAGCAGATATGTCTGGGCACCTGGGGACTAGTGAGATGAGTTGGAACAAGTAAAGGGTAGAGGAGAGAAGGAAAACACTAACTTGAGCTTTCTGAGCACTGCGGGGCCAGAGGAGCTGGTGACAATACACAAATGGAGGTCCTGCAAGAATGGCAGCAGCACCTTCAAGTGTATGCTGTGGGGAGGAAGGTATCATTGGTCCCATCTTACAGATGTTGAGACCAGCCAGTTTCATATCCTACATAGCCTCCACTTTAGCTATCCTGTCTGCACTGAGTTTTATTATTTTGCACAGACAGGACTACTTTCAAAGGAGAGGGACAACACCCCCTGTGGAAATCCCTAGTGTGCACCTCTTTCTTTCCACACCCCTCACTCAGGGCTGGGCTATCTTTACTTCCAGCCTGAAATATTTCAGTGGTTTTCTAAGCACAGTAGTCTTGGTCTCCCATGTCTTCGTTTCTCCAGCTTCCAACTGTTGCTGGAAAATTATCCCAAAGCACAATATGACCTCACAGGCCAAGGCTCAGAAACATTTCATCATGCCTTGGCTGATATCATGCATGTCAAGTTTTTCATGTGGCTTTCAAGGTCGTCCATTATCTGAACCCAACTCATACATCCAGTCCTTCATCTCACTACATTGCCTCACTCTGAGCACGTTACTGAACCAAACTTGGGTCTGCTCACCCATGCGTGGTAAAACCAATCTATGGACACCGAGCTGTGGTGCAGCAATTATTCCAGGGCCAACCAAGGAGTGCAGGCGGCTAGTGCTCAAAAGGCCTGAACTCCCCGAGAGCTTTCAGGAAAAGGTTTTTAAAGACAGGGTGAGGAACGGGGGCTGTGGGGTGTGTGATCAGCTCACAGACATTCTTCTAATTGGTTGGTGGTGAGGTAATTGGCAGTCACATTATTAACCTTCTGGTGTCAGCCATTCTGGGGCCTACACACTTGTGGGCAGCATACAGTTAACTTCTTCCACCTGGTGGGGGCTTCAGAATCTGCAAAACAGCTCAAAGGTCATAGCCCACAATATTATCTCTAGCCCTTGAGGAGAAACTAAACACCTTTGACTTTGCTTAATGGCTAAACTATTATTATTTTGTTTTGCTTGACTATTTTCCTTTGTTTCTGCATTTTCTCACTTCTTTGATTAGATTTATTCTTTGGAACTCAGGGAAAGCCTAGGAGGCTAAAGTTTTTCTACAAATAAGAGACAACCAGAGGACATGGGGTCTGTCCCAAGAAGACCCCATGGGGTCCTACTGAGTTACAAACACATCATATTTCTCGTTGCTCTCAGAACTCAGTCCACAGTCTTCCATTTTAATGCCTTCTCACTCTCCAACATAAATTGCTCTTTCATTGTGCATAACAAGGGAACCAATGACACTCTGTCCATCCTCAAATCTTATTTCAGTTGACAATCTACAGATCCTTTTCAGACTTTCCTACACTCTTCCCCTTTAACCTCTCCCACCACTCTGCTTCCACCTCCGTTTGTCTCTATATTTATTTTCACTTGGGACACGTGCAGTGGGCATGGAGTCCAAAGCCCCAGGTTCACAATTAGCCCTCACCTTGGGACGATAAGTTGTTGTGATTTGGGACAATAAGTTAATTTCTCTGAGCCTCAATTACTTAACCTGTAAATAGGAATAAGATACTTTTAAATGAGAAATGTATGAAAGCCCTTAGCCTTGTACCTGGCACAGAGGAGATACTTGACAAACATTTATTGAGTGGGCGAATGAAGAAAAGAAATAAACTGATGGATTCTGTAATGATACAGCATACTAACTGTTGTCTGAGAAGAGTGGAATCACTCATCCCTGCTTATCCAGCTCTAGAATGAGAACACTTTGTAACAAGGTATCTCTTACAAGATGTGTTGAATGACAGGCCTGTGAAACCTACAAGCTGCAAGTAGGAGGAGCCATTTAGTTTGAGTGTCTGTGTTGGCTTTTTCCTGAGATGATGCAACTTTCTATTTCTGCATAAAGTCCTTCAGGTTTGTTTACCTCAAGATCCAGTTTCCAGCATTATGTCTGCTTCGTTGTTGTCCTTCTTCAAATTCCCTTTCACCAGACAAAGTGAAAAGTTTGGCTTTGAAATCGTAGGAAGCTGAGCTGTCAGCTACCGCGGGAACCCAGGTAGTACAAGTGAAAGCTGGCATTAGAGACCATGGAGATCAGAGGGCATTTCAAAAGCGGCAGGAGCTATTCAGATTCTCTTATTTAAAGGGGCTCTGATGCTACAAGATGGTGTGTTGGACTCTTCTGTGCTACCGGTTTGAAATGTATTTGTAGTTTAATCCTAGAGAGTCCTGATTTAAAATTCCCACTTTCAGGGAGAAAAATGTTTTCTGTTCTAGGGCTCTTGTGCAGCAGCCCTTCTAAGGAAGCCATAAGTCATGCTGTTTTACCATGTCTGCAATTCCTGGGGAGGATTTAGGAGTCAGGAGATAAAGGAAAATGAGAAGACGTTTGCTCTATTTATTTTTCTTGCTCCTAGGATAAGCTCATTGCCTCGATGTTGAACTCTGACACTAGTGTGCTGTGGGTCTAGAAGACATTAAGCAGATATTTGCAGATTGATCTGCAGATTTCAAGGATTGCTTCTTCACTCTATGAGACAATGAAATTCTTTTCCCAAGTACAAATTTAAAGAAAGAAATGAGGTTAGCTGTGGGCAGCCCTGTACTGGCATTTCTCTGACAACTGAATTTGACAAGTGAGAAAAAAGGAAGAGGAGAGGAGACTCTCCTGGTTTGCGTTTCACTCTGTGCAAAGTGATAAAGTTGAGGATGAGTAGACTTATTGAACTAAAACATTAAGTTGCATGCACAGGAGAACTGAAGAAAGCAAAATGTGCAGTTGCCTCTCCCCAAAAGCCTTTTATGGGCAGGGGAAAAAAAAAAAAATGTGTCCCTGTTGTCAATTTCCCTTCCCTCTTAGAAGCAGAATTCTCTCTTGCTGTCCTCCAGGTGACTTTTCTGTATTGTTATTTCAACTACCATAAGCACTTTACCAGATGACAGTGATTACTGGGTTAAAAAAAATTAAAATCGAAATTAAATTTTGGATAGAATACATCGAGGAAATAATTGTATAGATCTTTCACACTTGAACCAAGTTTCTCAGCTGGAGGAACAACAACAACAATAACAAAAATAACATTTTTTCTTTTATTTGCATCACGGCACTATATTCTATTTTAAGAATTAAAAGGAGCATGCTGCGCAGAACAGAAATCAAAACATACTGGGTTGAAGGGAAACAATGGTATGATTCAACTCCAACTTCTTATGTAAACTTACATCATATGATAATGTAGTTGTGCTGCATATTCAATTTTGATATGTAACCTTTGAAATAAATTGGAATATTTTTTCCTGCTATTCTTGGCGCATGCCGAGTGATCATAAACAATAATCTCATAAAGGTCACTTGCTCGCTAAGTGCTGCTCTCGGCAAGAAGTGTTCACGACTACTCAGAGAGATTTTTCCTTTTCTCTGAGACTCTTAATTTATTCTTTTTTCCTTCTTTGAAGCTCCAAACAACACAAATTTTCTTATACCATGTAGACTCACAAGATTTCTGGAATGATTATTGTTTTTCTTACATTTTATTCTTTTTTTAAACTTAAATTGGCTAGTGGAAAGTAGGCAAGGCAGTTTGGGGTGGGGGAGGGACTAAAGTTATTCAGCCAAAAACTAATTGGCTATTTTAAAGAAAACGATTATTTGATTTCAGTCTCTCTCTACTCAAATTAATTTGTGTGAATAGACATGGTTAAAACACATAGGCATTTATATGATGCTTTGTGATGTTCTCTTTTACAGAACTGGTTCATTTATAAAAAGGATTTCAAGAATCTTATAACCAAACCCAAATGTGCTCAATATTGCTTTACCACAGTAACTTCAGCTCCTTATACAAAAACTGAAAGCTGTATTCAGTTAGATTTGAGCTCCGATCATGTCAGTTGTGTCTTTTACCTTTATTCACCAGCAAAATAGCCCCAATCAATATTACTGTACTTGCAGATAACTTCTCTTAGTATATGCCAAGTTGTCTGCTGCTAAATAATACAGGTGACTATCCACCTTACAAGATAATGACATAGGAAAGGACTTCCTTGACACAAACCTATCTAAATATATTTAATATCTTGATATTTGGTCATCTATAAAGCAATGAGGAAGTTATATGGAAAGGGCAGTCAAGAGAGAAGATCATACAAAACTTTCTGTAGGGAGCATTTGCTGCATTCCTAACTTACAGCCCATTCATTTCAAATCTCTTCACCAATTCTAATCAAATAATGAGAATAGGACATTTTCAGAATGAAATAAGTAAAATAAAACTTTTCATTATTTTTTCTGCAACTTATTCTAAGAAGACAACTTGGAGCAACTGAATAAGCTTAATTGTAATTTCAATTTACTATATGCCAGGTTATTATTATCTTTTTTAATCCTTACATTTAAACTCTCTCTTGGATGTTATAGAGTCGTTTAAGCAATAATTATTGTTCTCTCTCAATCTCTCTCTCTTTCTCTCTCTCTCAATATGAATTAATTGCCATAAGTTTTCAAATAAGGAGGAATTGATTTGATTTCCAGTTAGAGTTATTATGAGAAAAATTATAGAATTGCTGTCATTTGAATTGGGATTGAAGTAGGAGTAGTTGTCAAGGGACACTGATGCAGGAATGCCATGTAGGCCTGGGAGTATTGGGAGAGGTAGTGATGAGAAATCTTCTTTTTACCTTATGTCAAATTTTGCATCATTATAATGTCTAAAATTTATTATTACTGATGCTGTTACAGTGGACTTTTGGAAAACTGTAGGCTCTTGTGAGATGTTTCGTTAAGATCTTATGTTCTTCTCTGATAATTAAAAAGTGAAAGTTTATCATAGAGGAAACACTAGCTACAGCACACAGTACTTAGAATTTTTAATAAAATCAGTGATGGACTTGGATAAATCTAACAACTATTGACAAAATGTAGATTTTACTGTCCACTGGGTCTTCTTCTCAGCCACCAAAATGATAGAAGAATACGAATCTAACAGAAGCCCAGCTGAAGGTGACTTTGGGAAGGAGGTGAGCAATCGTGGCCTCTGATAAAGGAGAGACTGCTGTGGTTGTGACTGTTTCCCACAGAGCTTCCTCCTCTGTTAATGAATAAAAGTCAGAGAATTTAAGAT
Source organism: Pseudorca crassidens (assembly GCF_039906515.1). Classification (NCBI taxonomy): domain Eukaryota; kingdom Metazoa; phylum Chordata; class Mammalia; order Artiodactyla; family Delphinidae; genus Pseudorca; species Pseudorca crassidens. The sequence continues at coordinate 86,468,641 of NC_090297.1, read as the reverse complement.
ATGGTCAAAATTTGTAGTTTATTTTTATGGACTAAAGGGTACAATTATTCCTTTCTCTAGATAATTTTAATTTGAAACTTAAGTAGGCACAAATACCCACTTAAACCATAATGATCTAAGGTAAATATTTAAATTTAGAAATGCATATCTTTGAGACAAATTGTGGTATTAATATGTGGTAGGGCAGATGGACCAAATAAAAATTCAGAACTGAACAAACTCCAGGCGCTATGAATATATTTTACAACATATCTTCTATTTGTTCATTTTTTTAAAAAGCTGTTTCCCTCTTTATTATGCTACTTTAGTTGTCTAGCACCTATAGGAATGGATCTAGAAAATGTGACTTGATTTGATGAATCCTGCAAGAATTTACATTTATCTTTGTCAAGAGGATAACTGAAGGCAGTGAGGTTTCTGTGAAATATTCTAATTAATCCAACTCACCATATTTTTGTATTCTGAAAATCCCATCAACTAAAGTTCAGTTCTCATCTTAAGAAGAAGGAAAAGCGCAGAGGTGTCCCTGAGGAGGAAAAAAGGGAGGAATGAAAATTTAAAAAGCGAACCGAACTAAAGGAAGGAACCAAAATAAGAAGCTTCTGTATAAACATCACCCATCTTTCTGCTTTCCTTCCAACAACCCCTGCCCTCTATCTTCTTGGAGATCTAATCCTGTTTTCAGGGAACACTTTACTCTTCCAGAAAACCCAGAAACTTTTACCAACTTGTCTTCAACTCAGCCAGCTTGTCCGTCTGTGTCTGCATTCTAGCTGCCTCATCTGCCATACGTAGTAGCTGTCCCTAATGGGTGGCAAATTTGAGTGTTTCCATATGCAAATTATGCCTCACAGTACTAAGTAAAGCAAAAGAGGTCCACGTTCTAAGACTCTGCACTTGAGAATGTTTTCGGACAATTTCCGCCCAGATGCTAGTGTGCAGATGCATATCTCAGACATTTTTTTCCTGATTAGCGTGCAGCCAGAACACCTGTTTTGCTGCCTCGTGGAATCAGATTTGAAATGAAGATACACCTGCGCAGTCAAATATTTTCATTGTACTTATAAACAGAGCTCTTAGTGTTGGAGTGAATAACTTCCCATCAGTCCAAAGGTGTGCAGCTGTACGCTCTGAAATGACCTCAGTCCCATTTTGTAGCTTCTCATGGCTATTTAAAAAAACCCTGCATTTTTAAGCAGGTTTGAACTGTTATAATTTCCACAGGGATTACTCAGCACTTGTGTGTTGTGTGCATTGGAAGGGTGACTATCCAAATCTGGGAGCAAATATCCCACTTTGGCAACAGGATAAGACAGACACCATGCATGATATTTCTGAATATTGAAAAGGACAGGCAGGCCATGGTCCAAATGTACACTTTTCTTTGAACACTTACACATATTTAAACCATTTATCATTTGAAAGTTAAGCTTAAGCCTATAACTATAAATATGAAACAGTCATCTCTAAAAGCAAATTTAAAAATTTGTAGTTACTTAAAATTACAACAAATGACAACTCAGATACAACAAATGACAGTTATACTTTATCTTTATTATTGTTCAGAATGATTTTATTTTTAAACATTATATGAAAAGCCTGGCTATTATATGGCTTGATTTAAATGATGGAATTTGAGTAACATAATTCAGAATTTGTGATTAATATACTTCTTGGAACTGAGCTTTCAAACCTTTTCAAGTTCATCAAACACTGCTTTCATAGGCACTTGGATGGATAAATTATATTCTTCTAAATTCCTTAGAATTGAGAACATTAGAATTAAACTCTATCAGTTTAGTACTAATTCTACATGAGCCAGATCCCAGTCATTCATAACTAAAATAGTGAATCCCTCAGCCTAGAATAAGAAAGGAAACACTCAAATAAGACATTTGGGCTGTTATAGAGTACAAAAATATAGATTGGCCCTATATTTTTTACTTAATCTGTCTAAATCAATTAGACATTTGAATTGTGGTATTGTATTTCCGGGAAGCTTCATTGCTTTCTATTATCCTCATGACAAAAATAAACAATTCCTTTTGAAATCGTGAAGAAAAATGCCTCCCACTGAGTTGACGTTGTATGCTGTTCTATGCAAGAATATATGTGTAATAAAAAATGAGAAATTATGGATCAAATAATCATGTTGGAGCCATTATGTAAACAATAGAGAGCATTTTGGATGAGCTCCAAATATCGTCACTATTGTTTAATTTCAGCCCCCTTATGCATCTGCCTAGGCTAGTGTCAGAGATAATAATTTCACCAGATATAAAACGCACAACTAAAATTACATGGCTCTATTATTGTGTTTACACATAGAACTAAACCACTTTTTTCCAGCTGACTGACCCAATGGAGTATTTTGTCCATTGAGCTCCCTTGCAAATTCAGTGGGCTGATGCTCATTCCTTTGTATATATTTGGTCATTTTGTACCACGGTAGGAATAAAGTAACTAAGAAGAGGCATGAATATGTTTGCTCTCTAATGAATCTGTTCTTTACATCTTGCTCTCTGCCTTTCACACACAATTATGGGCTTTCAAAGCAAGGGAGAGCCTTAGAGGAAGTCACAAAATGCCGATTAAAAGAAATGGACAGAAGCTGGGTGCCAAATCATTCATTCTGGGAAAAAGAGGAAGACAAAGAGAGCTATGCATTTCAGCCCTCTTTGCTGAAACATCTTCTGCCAGTCAACACACGATAGGATCCTCAACTAGAAGGAGATTTAGAAAGTTACTCAGTTCAGGACTCTGTGTTTAATTCAAAACCACTTCTCAGAGAAAATTTTCATGTATGATACTAGCCCCCCACCCCCCCCAAAAAGAAAAAAAACCCAAGAAAATTCTAGCCAGAAAATTTTATTGCCTAATTTATAACTAAAGTAAAAGTATTGTAATTTTGAAAGCTATGATTTGTTGGTGGAAAGAAATATCATATTCTTTTGTTTAGTCATGAATTGCAAGACAAAACTTTTGTCATTTATTTTCTTTGAATGCAAAGCATTGCACTCTAAGTAGGGCTGAACAGGATCTGCCTCTCCATCACTGACAGTTAATAATTAAATCAAACATTATATTCAGCAATAGAACATATGCATCAGCTTCTTTCAAATTGCATTTCCTTCCTGTTAGGTCCATTAGTGTAAACCAGACTGCCTTTAGAAATCCCCTTATTGCTGCTGTCTTTCAGCACAGTTCCTGAAATGGATAATGTGGTACATATTATGGGCAATTACACAGAACTCCCCAGCGATAGGGCTTTAGAGTTACAGAATGAAACAGCTGGAACTACAGAGCTATAAGCTAATCGTAAAAAAAGAAAATAGTTAAAAAAATAAATAACCCGGATAAAGAAAAAAAAAACACAAGAGGTTCTGTAAAACGATTGTTTTTAGAGAAACTCTCTGTACCTAGAAGAATCTCTAGGATTCACAGTGTAAAACTATCTACATCTAAACATGTTATTTTTTAAAGGTATTTTGCTAAGTTTTTCACACCCATAGTGTAAAAAGCATTTAACAAACAGCTAGCAAATTTGAGGTACTGGAACCTGACATTTTTCTCTCCAACTTTATCAGTGTGGTGTTTTCATATTAGTACATTGTGAGAAATCTAGTCTTCTTTTTCAATTTTATTTCCATGAAAACATATATGGTACTAGAAGATGAGTTTTCTATTCATTAAATGAGCTACACACATAATATTTTCATCTTGTTATTTTATGCTTGTGCTTGGGTGTGCAGTGCTCATGCCGTAGAGATAAGAAATGATATAATCTATCTCTCCAGTTGGTTTGGGGACTGCAATTGGAGTGTTCTGCTTGAAAAATCAGACACAAACATTAGACATACACCTAAGGGAAAAGTTTCATATGCTAAGGGGAAAATATATGTTCTGATTTTTTTCCACCGTTTAGGGAAGAAAGTAATAATGGGTTTGGATGGCAAAAAATGTTGCTTTGTTTGGTTGTAAGCAAAGTGCAGTTTTAGCTTGTACCAATGAAGTGTTTTGAACATTTTCAGTAAAATTACTTTATAACTTGAGAAATAATGGAACAATCTGCACAGTAACTACTGTGAAATGGAACAAAAGTGGGTGCAATTTCAGACTTTAAATATAGCTACCAAACTATTTTCAAATTTGTTGCTAAAGCAGTCTACCAAAATCTGAAGATATTAAAGGCAGAATATTTGTACAACTCTTGGAGGACTGTTCTTTTTCTCTCTAAAGAGATGGATTACATAGTCATAGCCAGATTTATGTGACTACTTATGGACCTTCATAAGGCTTTAGTAGCCAATATTTATTTCAGCAACAACAAAATGCAGTAGGAAGAAGCTGGACATAAAACATGCTATCTACTTTGATATCCTTAACAGTCATTGTCTCCTACTTCCCTTAAGAGCAGTGATTCTTTGTTGTTGTTAGTTTTGTTTTTCTTCTTCTTTCCAGTAAAAGCTTTATTATGATAGAGTGGAAGGAGGGGAAACAGGGATGTTAACAAGACAAAATGTTAAAATCAAAGGAAGACTATGTCTCCTCATTATAAAAAATAATGTTCATTATAACAGTGAAACCCTCATTTGTTTTTATTATTGAAGCTATATTGGTGACTGTACAGTATAATAAGTGAATATGCTCTGAATGCCCAAACCTATTTGTTATGTAACAAACAAAGTTCAGGAGATTTAATTGGAGGTTATGTTTTCGTATGTCCCTGTTTTTCATAAGGAAGGACGTTGAATGGAGGGAGAAAAGCCCTAATAGAAATGACGTGTGTATTGGGCAGAGGCATCAAGAAACTAGTAACTGATATTTAAAGAAATTTCTTACTTGCTTTTATTTCTATATGGATTTACCCCAAGGAGGAAAAAACTGTTATCTGTCTAATATAAGAAATTTCCAGGGCTTCCCTGGTGGCTCAGTGATTAAGAATCCACCTGCCAATGCAGGGGACACGGGTTCGAGCCCTGACCTGGGAAGATCCCACGTGCCGCGGAGCAACTAAGCCTGTGCGCCACAGCTGCTGAGTCTGCGCTCTGGAGCCCGCAAGCCACAACTACTGACCCGTGTGCCACAACTACTGAGCCCGCACGCCACAGCTACTGGAGACCGCACGCCTAGAGTCTGTGCTCCACAACAAGAGAGGCCACCACAATTGAGAAGCCCGCACACCGCAACAATGAGTAGCCCCCGCTCACTGCAACTGGAGAAAGCCTGCACACGGCAATGAAGACCCAACATAGTCAAAAGTAAGTAAATAAATTTAAAAAAAAAGAGAAATTTCCAGGGGAATTCCCTGGCAGTCCAATGGTTAGGACTCCATGCTTTCACTGCCAGAGACCTGTGTTCAATCCCTGGTCAGGGAACTAGGATCCCACAAGCCACACAGCACAGCCAAAAAAAGAAAAAGAAAAAGAAAAAGAAATTTCCAGAACGATGTCCCTCTTCTTCATATTAAATAATAATTTTTAATCTAAATTTGTCTGTGTTGTTTAACCATAAATATGGTTTGCATTTCTATTTAGACAAAATAATTGCCCTTAGAACACACTTTGCCAGTTGCTGCACTTGATAAATATTAACTGATTTAATTCTCCTAACCATACTATTATTATCCTCATTTTTCTGATGAAGAACCAAACCCGAGGAGTTACCTAAATGGCTAGTCACACAGCTTTATTAAATGCTGGAGCTGAGATTTGAACCCAGGAAGTTGGAGCCCAGAATCTGAGCTCTTAAGTTTTACAGTATAATGCCCTCAAAGAAAGGCATTATATTGAGACCTATAAGGTCCATAAATTATCAGATCTTAGAACATGCTTCTCAGCTGGTTCAAGAATGACTAGACAGAAATGAATCATGCATCCATGTTTGGAACATGCAAATCATGATTATGCAACATTATTTTGGTTACTATTGGAAAGCCTGTAAAATTCTCACAGTTACCTTAGACCTAATTCCAAAAAGAAAAAGGACCGAGCCCCTCTTGCTAATATCATGCTACATTTAGTTCATTGATCTGTTAATTTAAAATATTTTGCTTCATTCTAACAGTTATTCTCCAGACACCTTCAGACTCTTGGCTGGAATGGTTTTGAAAGCATCTGGAAAAATATCTTCCAATAATCCAATGAACATGAGATATAAAAAAGTTGCCTAGTGATAAAGCAGCCTAACATGCATAATAAATTAACACCACATTCAGATCTCTTAAAATTTATTATGTTTTGCTTCTTATTAAAACAGGTAATCACATGTATAAGTAGTATTTTTAAAATGAAAATATCAAAAGAAAATATAGCACAATATTTGTATGATTTTGAGTTGAGTGAACTTGTTATAAGGGAGCCAAGACTCTCAGAATTCATAAAGAACAGGATAAATATTCTTGAGTACATAACCATTTTTAAATGTATGGCAAAGATACCATGCATTTTTAAAATACATCCAGATTATAGACTAGGAAAGCATTTGCCACCCATATGACATAGAAGGGGCTAATATAAATATTAACCGATATAAGGTGCTTCTTACAGTGAGGTTTTTTCTTACTGCATTATCTATACTAGTATTTCTCAACCTATATATAAATCAGCTAGAAACTTGTTAAAATGGAGATTGTGTTTCAGGAGGGATTGGGCCTGAGATTGTGCGTTTTCGACAAGCTCCATGTGATTCTGGTTCTGTTGGTTTACATATTGCAATTTGAGTAGCATTGCTCTAGACCATTCCAGTTCATGTGACAATATAAGTAACCTAACTGACTTCAAATAAAACTTTGAGAACAAATTGTCATGTTTTTATTCATTGCAATTGTTTGAAATTGTGGTTACTTAAAAGGAATACATTCCTTTAACTTTTTTTTTTTTTTTTTTTGCGGTACGCGGGCCTCTCAGTGCTGTGGCCTCTCCCATTGTGGAGCACAGGCTCCGGACGCGCAGGCTCAGCAGCCATGGCTCACGGGCCCAGCCGCTCCGTGGCATGTGGGATCTTCCCGGACCGGGTCATGAACCCGTGTCCCCTGGCATCGGCAGGCGGACTCTCAACCACTGCGCCACCAGGGAAGCCCCATTCCTTTAACTTTGGATTAGAGAAAGTATTTCATATCCATATGACCTAAGGGTGAGAGGAGAACTCTTTTTTCCTTCCTATCCTCTCTAAATCTAATTTTGAAAGAAAAATAATTTTAAAAAGAGGACACAACCCAATAGAAAATTGGGCAAATAATAGTAAAAGATAATTGATATGAAAGGAAGTTAAATGGACAATAAACTTAAGAAAGTATTTTTGATCTCACTATTAGTCATAAAATACAAATTAAAGGAGTAAGAAAATACCCATGTTTACTTATTATATTGGCAAAAATAAAAGAGTAAAAATAAAACTTTTGCTTCTGTGCAGATGTACTAGGTCATGGCAGGTCAGTGATCCTGTAACTTAAAAAAAAAAAGAAGCTTATAATATGTTATATTACACGTAAAAGATGAGAAAATGGAGGCCCAGGGAAGGCAAATAAATTTCCAAGGTCACACAACTGATAAGTGAGCGAGTTGGGCTTTGAACCCAGATATCCTGCCCTTAGATCTTACTATTAAATGCTTCAGACTCTCAGAAAGGTGCTGATTATTTAAGAGGTCCAAGTGATTTAATTTATAACTATAGTGAGTACTGTTTAATCCAATTTTTACAAATGAGGGTTAACTGGAATGCTTAAGTTCTAGGATTACAGTGCAGATACTAAAATAAATTCAAAGAGCATTGACTTTCATACATCAGCTCTAATTTATATACTGTCTATTTGATAGAAAAGCACACTAATAATCATGTCATTGTAAAGAAGAAAACAAAGCTCTAAACATAAAATTTATAAAATACTGTACTTTATATTCTAGAAAAAATTCCATTCAAATTAAAGAGTGAAGTGAAAAAAAAATGAAAGCATAAAATATTGGTATCAAGCGCAGATATACCCTATGATTTCAGGATGGTGAAACCTAAAAGTATTGTTAAAGAAGAAAACACAAAAGAATTAAGGAATCATAGATATGGTGAGATGGAAAGAATGGAAGAAAGAAAACTTCTGTCTCAATAGTACCATTTTAGGTATGTTCATTTATAAATTATATTTATTCTTTTGAAAATAGACTGTTTACATTCTTGACAAATTTTTCTCCATTAATTTGTGCATTTTCTTGTTGATTGATAAGAATATTTTATGCTAATAACGTTAACCTCTGTCAAATATTGTAAATGGTCTTTCTCTGTTCATCCCAGGCCTTTTAATTTTGTTCTTAATGTTTTGGCATCAGTCCAACATACCGTCTGGTAAAAATATATAAATAGGCCCTCTACAAAAGAAGAAATATACAAATGTACAAAGACGTGTACAAAGAACATAAGGAAAAAATGTTCAATATGACTTCTAATGAAAGAAATAAGAAAAATAAATTATTTTTTTCTCCCATTAGATCAAAAACAATTTCCAATAACGATACTGCCCAGTGCTGGAGCAAATTCAGTTACAGGTTAACTTTTACAGACTTCTAGTTGAAATGTAAATTTGTACAGTGCTTATGGAATACAATTATAGAATTTGTAAAAAACAAAAAAATTAAAAAATTTCAATCCCATAAATATCTTCATTCAGTGTGGTCAGGACCCTGAGTTAGTTCCCAGATGTACAGATAAACATTATATAGTGTTTGACTTTACTGAGTTTAGGAATCCACAGTAGAACAGAGTCAAGTGCTCAAGCAGATGTGGCATCTGTTCATGGCAGAATAAGTTATTCAAATAATCTTACAAAGACCAACTAAAAATTCTGTGTGGCATATAATAAAAGCATCTTCTTTATATATATATATATTCATATATATAGGTATATATGTATATGTGTATATGATAGATTTTAAATTTTACTGCTATAGAGTTGCACATAGTACTTTTTTTGTAAATATATATATTTTGTTTAAAGACAAAATATATACATTTTTGAGAAATAATTTGGAAAAAATTTAGACCTAAGAATAGGTTGAATCTAGATAAGCAAACAAGCATTCCAAGCCATGCTTTATCTGAATGTATTTGTATTAAAATTTGTACTAAAATTCTGTGAAACTGAGCTGTTAGCTTATGTCTTTCAAAAAATTGGTCCACTGTATCTAAGTTGTTAAATTAATGTGTGCAGAGTTATTCATAATATTCCCTTATTATTCTTCTAATGTTTGTGGCATCCATAATGATATCTCCTCTTTCATTCCTGATACTGATAATCTGTATCCTCTTTTTTTTTTTTGTCAGTTGCTCTAGAAGCTTATTTTACTGATCTTTTCAAAGAAAAAGTTTTTTTCTTTCTTTGATTTTTCCTTTATTGTTTTTCTGTATTCAATTTCATTGATTTTTAAAAAAATTTATTTGTTTAGTTTTGGCTGCATTGGGTCTTCGCTGCTGCGCACGGGCTTTCTCTAGTTCCCGAGAGTGGGGGCTACTCTCCGTTACAGTGCACGGGCTTCTCAATACGGTGGTTTCTCTAGTTGCGGAACACAGGTTATAGGCGCGCGGGCTTCCGTAGTTGTGGCTCACCAGCTCTAGAGCACGGGCTCAGTAGTTGTGGCGCATGGGCTTAGTTGCTCCGTGGCATGTGGGATCTTCCTGGACCAGGGCTTGAACCCGTGTACCCTGCATTGGCAGGCGGATTCTTAACCACTGCACCACAAAGGAAGCCCAATTTTATTGATTTTTTTAATCTTATTTTAATTTTGTCCTGCTCCTGCTTGCTTTAGGTTTATTTTGTTCTTTTTTTAGTTTATTGAGGTGGAAGCTTAATGAATGATTTAAGCCTTTCTTCTTTTTTAATATAAGCATTTAGTGCAATAAATTTCTTTCTAAGGACTGCTTTAGCTACATCCCACAGATCTTGGTATGCTGTGTTTTCATTTTCATTTACTTCAAGCCTTTATGAGTTTTTTTTAAAAATGACGCATACCCACCATTATAGTGTCATTCAGAATAGTTTCACTGTCCTAAAAATCCTCTGTGCTCTGCCTATTTATCCTTCCCTCTCCTCCAACTTCTGGCAACCACTGATTTTTAAAAAAAATATAATTTTCTTTTTTATTCAGATTTTAAGGTTATGATGGATTCATAAAATGAAATTAGGACATTCTCTTCTTTTTGTGCATGTTAGTTTGAATTATATTAGAATTGTCTGTTTTTTAAAGATGATGTAGAATTCATCTGTGAACCCATCCCACCCTAATACCTTATAAAATGATTGATTTTTAATTGCCTTTCCAATCTTTTCAATGGTAAATAATTCATTTAAGTTTTTATATTTTTCCTTGGTTAACTGTTAGTAATTCACATTTTACTAAGGAACCATCCATTTCATCTAGATTTTAAAATGTACTGTTATAGAGTTGTACACAGTACTTCTGTATAATGCTTTTAATTAATGTAATCTGTGATTATATTTCATTCTCATTCCTGATTGTGCATACTTTTCACTTTTTTTTCTCTTTAATCAAGTGCACGAGGAGGTTACTTAAATATATTTTTAATTGAGGTATAATTGACATAAAACATATTAGTTTCAGGTTACAACATAATGATTCAATATTTGTATATATAGCAAAATGATCACCACAATAGGTCTAGTTAACATCTGCCACCATACATGGTTACAGAATTTTTTTCTCATGATGAGAACTTTTAACATTTATTCTCTCAACAACTTTCAAATGTGCAATACAGTATTAATAACCATAGTCGCCATGCTGTACAATGCAACCCTATGATTTATTTATTTTACAACTGGAAGTTTGTACCTTTTGACTCCTTCCACCCATTTCACATGCCTCCCCACCCCCACTGCCTCTAGCAACCACTAATCTGTTCTTGTTTCTATGATCTTGTTTTATCATTTTTTTCTAGATTCCACATATACGTAAGAGCATACAGTTTTTGTCTTTCTCTGTCTGACTTATTTTTCTTATCCCGATGTCCTCAAGTTCCATCTATGTTGTTGTAAATGGCAAGATTTCATTCCTTTTTATGGCTGAATAATATTTGATGGTATATATATATATATATATATATATATATATATATATATATATATATCACATTTTCTTTATCCATTCATCTGTTAGTGGACACTTAGGTGGTTTCCATGTCTTGGCTATTGTAAATAAAACTGCAATGAATATGAAGGTGCAGATATCTTTTCAAGTTAGTGTTTTTGTTTTCTTCACATGAGTACTCAGAAGCAGAATTGTCACATCATATGGTAGTTCTATATTAAATTCTTTGAGAAACTGCCATTTGAAATATTGTTATTTTTAGAGAACAAGTGTTTGGATTTATTTATTCTTTCTAATGAATTTTTTCTTTTATTAATTTCAGCTTTTATTATTTCTTTTGGCTGCATTGGGTCTTAGTTGTGGCACACGGGATCTCTTTGTTGAGGCATGTGGGATCTTTTGTCGTGGCATGTGGGCTTCTAGTTGTGGCACGCAGGCTTCTCTCTAGTTGTGGCATGCAGGTTTTCCCTCTCTGGTTGTGGTGCGCAGGCTCCAGAGCACGTGGGCTCTGTAGTTTGCAGCATGTGGGTTCTCTCATTGAGGCGCGCAAGCTCAGTAGTTGTGGTGCACGGGCTTAGATGCCCCACGGCATGCGTGATCTTAGTTCCCTGACCAGGGATCAAACCCGTGGCCCCTGCATTGGAAGGCAGATTCTTTACCCCTGGACCACCAGGGAAAACCCCAGCTTTTATTTTTATTACTTATATATTTCCAAGTTTGGGTTGATTAAGTTGATTCATTTTCTAATTTCTTAAAAAATTAGTTTTAAACACAAAGTTCTTTTATTTATTTTTATTAAAAAAATAAGTTTTAGTTTTTAGAGTAGTTTTAGATTCATAGCAAAATTGAGCAGAAGGTACAGAGATTTCTCATATACCCCTCGTTATGCACAGTATCCTCCACTATCAACGTCCTACACCAGAGTAGTATATTTGTTATAATCAATGAGCCTACAGTGATGCATCATTACCACCCAAAGTCTATAATTTAAATTAGTGTTCATTCTTGGTGGTGTACATTTTATGGGTTGTGAAAAAGGTATAATGATATATATTTACCATTATAGTACTATACAGAATACTTTCCGAGGTATAAAAATCCTCTATGCTCAGCCTATTCATCCCTCCCCCACTAAACAGTTTACCCAAGGACATCATGATTGCTTTAGAGTTTTGGAAATTAGGAATAAAAGTACTACAAACATACTTGTGCAGGCTTTTGTGTAGACATAAGTTGTCAATTCCTTTGGGTAAATACCAAAGAGTATGAATGCTGGATCACATGGTAAGAGTATGTTTAGTTTTTTTAAGAAACTACCAAAGTATTTTCCAAAGAGGCTGTACCATTTGCATTTCCACCACCAATGGATTAGAGTTCCTGTTGTTTCACATCCTTACCAGCAATTGGTCTTGTCAGTGTTTTGGATTTTCACCATTCTAATGAGTTTGTAGTGGCATTTCATTATTGTTTAAATTTACAATTCCCTAGTAACATATGGTGTTGAGCATCTATCATATGCTTATTTCAACATCTTTTTAAGTTTCACTTGAGACATCCTCTTTGACTCATGGATTATTTTGAAGTGTGTGTCTAATTTCCAAACCTATAGAAATTCCCTCAGTATTTTTTTTTTAAATTTTCGATATCTAGTTTGATTCCATTATGGTCAGAGAACATTTTTCTATGATCTTAATTTTGTAAAATTTGTTAAAGTTTGTTTTATGACCCATGATATGTCTATCTTTGTGAATATTCCAAGTTTGCTTAAAAAGAATGTGCATTTGTTTTTGTAGAATGACACATTCCTTAAATATCTATTAGGTCCCATTGATTCATGGTGTTCAGTCCTTCTACATACTTGCTAATTTTATGTCTAATGGTTCTATCAGTTACTGAGAAAGGGGTGTTCAACTCTCCAACTGTAATTGTGGCTCTACTTATTTCTCCTTTCAATTTTGTTAGTTTTGCTTTCATATTTTAAAACTCTATTGTTGGTGCATACACACTTATGATTTTTGTATCTTCTTGGTGAATTGGCCATTTTATAATTATGTAATGACCTTTCTTGTCCCTGGTAAATTTCTTTGCTCTGAAGTCTACTTTATCTGATATTACTATAGCCACCACAGCTTTCTTTTGATTAGTGTTTGCATGGCATATCTTTTTCCATCCTTTTACATTTAACCTACCTATAATATTTCAAATGATTTTCATGTAGACAATATATAGCTGGGTCATGTTTTTATATCCATTCTGTCATCCTCTGTCTCTTAATTATGTGTTTAGAACATTTATATTTAACGTAATTATGGATGGTCAACATGGAAACACTTTACACTCTCCATGTCTATAGCACCTAGAGGGAGAGGTGAGAGTCACCACTCAGTGTAAAGTAGGCATGATCAATAATTTGCCCACAGTCTCTTTGAATGCAATGCCTGGTAGGGAAGAAAAGTGGCATAGGCAGCCATTTCATGGTTTCTACCTGGAGTAGGCCAAGTTTAGTCAACATGGTTCTGTTCTTTTTTCTGGTCCTTTGGCTACAAAGATCATGTTTTTACTTTTCTTTTTTTTTTTTCTTTTGGCTGTGACTATGTCGTTTTTGGATTTGGGGCTTCTCTAGAATCCAGGGGGTCATACAAAATAAAACAAACCCAGGGAACTCACCTCCAGTCCTTAGCCAGCCTGCCTTCTTCTCTCCACATTTCGGAGTCTTATGAGAGTTGCCATTTGTATTTTGTCCAGACGGTTAGTTTCAAGAAGAAATATAGTGGATCATACAGTAGCTCTATTTTTAGTTTTTAAGGAACATCCATACTATTCTCCATATTGGCTGTACCAATTTACATTCCCACCAACAGTGTAGGAGGTTTCCCTTCTCTCCACAGCCTCTCCAGCATTTATTGTTTGTGGATTTTTTGATGATAGCCATTCTGACTGGTGTGAGGTGATAACTCATTGTAGTTTTGATTTGCATTTCAAATGAATTTATTTACAAAACAGAAACAGACTCACAGACTTAGAGAACTAGAACTTATGGTTGGGGGTGGGTGGGAAGGGTGGTGGGGAGGTAGGGAGGGATGGTTAGGGAGTTTGGGATTGACATGTACACACTGCTATATTTAAAATGGTTAACCAACAAGAACCTACTGTATAGCACAGGGAACTCTGCTCCATATCATGTAACAACCTAAATGGGAAAAGAATTTGAAAAAGAATAGATACATGTATATGTATAACTAAATCACTTTGCTGTACACCTGAAACTAACACAACAATTTTAATCAACTATACTCAGTATAAAATAAAAAGTTAAAACAAAAAAAAGAAGAAATACACTGGCATGAGTTCACCCCATCTTTTCTGGAACCAGAAGTCTTTCTGGATTAAAAAAAAATTACTATGTTCAATTAAATTGATTATTAGTGTAAATGATACTTGAAATATTCCTCACACAAATGAATTGTTCATAGTATTGGACTTTACCACTTTGTTAAAAATATTTTCCTTGACTGAAATTTAAATGAACTTTAAAATGATGTGAATCTTTGAAGAAAATATAAAATCCATATTTTATTTATCAGAATATGAAATGAATGGACACTTATCCATTGAAGTGAACATAAGCATCAAGGAAATTGGGTTCTGGGGGAAAGTTTTAGTTTTCATTTTATTGAAACAAATTCTCTTTCATTTTCAAGGGGCATATTTCAGATTCAGAATTCACTGGAACACCTCTTCTATGTAGCTATGTACTTTATTTTTGACTTGGCGTTAGTTCCCAAATTATTTCAGTGGTAAATCTGGTTACATAGATGCAATGACTTATTACTCAGTCTAGTTCCTATGTACTGTATTCATGGCACACACTGAGTGTTCAATAAATGTCATCAAATAGACTGAGTGCTTGTTTTATCATTGATTATACTTTTATACCTTATTCAAATTCTAGTGTTTAATTCTCAATAAAATTATTTTTTACATTCACTTATTTAACATGTATTAAATAGACATTTACAGGGACTCTAAAAAGTGCTCTATGGTAGACATAGAAAAATAAAACATAACCCCTTCACTCGAGAAGATGATAATCTAAAAAAAAGAAAAAAAGAGACAAATATGTAAACAAGAGCTTCAGACATAGGGGTTTATAAAGAGTTTGGGGAAACACAAAGCAGAGGACAATCAATTCTACCATATGAGTTGTAAGGAGCTGGGAATCTGAAAAGATTTCATGTTAGGGAGAAGAAGATTGTAGAGTGCTGGGGGCAGCTGGGGGAGGAAAAGCTTGCCAATGCTTGACTTTGAATCATCATTATTTTTCACCTCTTGGCAGTGTTAGGGAAGATGGAGAAGAAGGTTTCAGTTTGGGATACATCAAGGACACAAAGGCAATACAAGTTCAGTTAATGTATGATTATATTCCATACATTAATATATGATTACACACATGTTCAGATTAATGTATGAGCGAGAAGGTATCAAAGAGGTGAGCATTATCAATCCCTGGGTTTAAACTGCTTGGTGATTGGTAATATACTGTTCCTTGAGATAGAAGATTATGTACCAAAGTGTGTGTATTTATATGTAACACACACTTCTCTAGGGAGAATCTGAGTCTTAAAATACAGACTTGGCAGTCATTAGGATGAAATAATCCAGGGGAAATGTATAGAGTAAAAAGAGAAAATGTCAAGTCAAGGAGTCAAGGACATCACCTTGGAAAATATCATAGTTTAGCGGAAATGAGAGTAAAAGGAGCAAGAAGGAAACAGAAAAGAGACATCAAATTTTTGGGAGGAGAGCCAGGTGTAGGCAGTGTCACTGAAACCAGGGAAGTGAAATATTAAAGAAAACAGGCACTGTCAGAAGAGTCAAATGCAAGAAGGCAATCAAGTAGGAGAAGACTGCCAAAGTCCATTGGCTTTGTCAACTGATGCTATAAATAAACTCAGACTGCAGCTGCTTTAAGTGTGAATGGGAGGTGAGAAAGTGGACACAGTTTCTATAGATCATTTTATCAAGAATCTTGACTAAGATGGGAAAAAGGGATAAAGAGGGATCCCATGGGCAAGTAGTCAGAAAGAAGTAAAAGCTAAATATTCAGGAGAAAGACTTGCTGGAGAAGCAAGATCCTAGCAGAGATAAAGGGTAACTAGCCTTGAATAGGATAACATGAGCCTCTGAAACCAGAAGAAAGAAAGTAAGAAAGGAAGAAAGGAAGAAAGAAAGAAAGAAAGAAAGAAAGAAAGAAAGAAAGAAAGAAAGAAAGAAAGGGAGAGAGAGAGAGGGAGGGAGGGAGGGAGGGAGGGAGGAAGGAAGGAAAGAAGGAAGAAAGCTGAACTTGTTCATAAAAGTGAGTATTGTCTTTTTCACAATTGTCTCCTTGAAATGTTATAAAATTATTCCAATTTTGGCTCATTTGCTTAAAATGCTTTAGGAATGTCCTTCTCTTAAGTTCACCTTCAAAGATGGGTGGATTTACCACACACACACCCATACACCCATACATATACATGAGCATGCACACATATCTAAACTTTCTTGTTTAAATTATGTTTGGAGGGCTTCCCTGGGGGCACAGTGTTGAGAGTCCGCCTGCCGATGCAGGGGACACGGGTTCGTGCCCCAGTCTGCGAAGATCCCACATGCCGCAGAGCAGCTGGGCCCGTGGGTCATAGCCGCTGAGCTTGCGCGTCTGGAGTCTGTGCTCCGCAACGGGGGAGGCCACAGAGGTGAGAGGCCCGCATATCGCAAAAAAAAAAAAATTATGTTTGGAAATTGAGAAAAGTTATTTTGAATCATATGAAAAAGGCAAGCTGGTAGATAATCCTTTGGCATAAAACAATGTTTTCTAGAGCAGATTTATTTACTGGCACAAAAATACACTCTAAAAAGTGAGTCCCCAAATGTTTGTTATTTGAAAACTGTTGGAAGAAGTGCGTGACCTTTTTTATTCAATACTTTTATGTATTCATTTGACAAAAATGCATAGAGATTTCACTGCTTGTCAGGCATTAACCTAGAGGGTACTTTGATGAATAGGATTCAATTGTACATGTTCTGATAAATTTATTA
Source organism: Pseudorca crassidens (assembly GCF_039906515.1). Lineage (NCBI taxonomy): Eukaryota > Metazoa > Chordata > Mammalia > Artiodactyla > Delphinidae > Pseudorca > Pseudorca crassidens. The sequence goes on along the minus strand of NC_090297.1, from coordinate 86,451,470 downwards.
TAAACTAGATTTCATTACAATGTATACTAACTTGATGTGACCACATATTTTCTCATTAAAATCAGTTAAAGTCACTATTTGCCTCAAGTTTGGACTCTTCTAATTATTTTTTTATATCAATTCTGAAGCATTTAGGCATGACTCTCACTGTCTTAATTTGCAATTATATACACTAACAAAAGAATTCAACTGAATAGAGGAACTTCTATAATCTCATGATGTACTGCTGAAGAAAGAATTCTAGGTTCACCAAACTCAACACAGTTTATAATATATCTCAGTAGAAGTTTGGAAGTATTAACCACCCACATAGAAAAGGGGCTGGTATCAATATGCACAGTAGATTTTCTTATTGCTTCATTATGCCTATGACCCTATGATGATACTTCACGCTACTCCATACTTCAACTTCCCTACTGCAGTTTCTCCTAGTTGGTCACGTGGTGAATCTGCATTTTCCATAAATGTCCCAGGTGATATTTATGTAGCATATAGTTGAGAACCACTGCTAAAATGTGTTTGAAATTGTTGGGCAAGTGTTGTAAATATATATATATATATATATATAGCATCCTCCAGAGACCATATGCTTTGATTTTGAAGAACTACACCGCGTTGGTCAGGTATGACACGGGGTCAGGCAGGACCCCGTGTATTGGCAGCACAGTGTATTGCCAAGACTGTTGATTTTGGATGAAGCAGACTTGAGTTGGACTCTTGTCCACTTCTTTCTGGACTGTGTGTTTAAGAACAATAATTTTACTTCTTTGATCCTCAGTTTTCTGCTCTGTAAAATGGTGGTAGTCACTCCCTCGTAAATTTACTGAGGGGATTAAATAGGCTTAGAAATACAAGTGCCCAGCTTTCTTTCTTCCATCTCTTTATTGATCTTATATTCATTTCCTCACCCAGTCTCCATTCCAGAGAGGCAATCTCAAATACCTTTAAAACCAGGCCCGTGTGTAATATAAATGAGCTATGCAGTCAGGGTATACCAATAGAAAATTATAGAGACTGTGGTGAACTGGAGAAATGTACACCCTACTAAAGACATTTTTATATACATAAAAAAAAATCACTGTGGGCCAAACAAAACCTACCTGCTCATCAAATCAGACATGACAGTTTGTATCCCTTGCCTTAAACTGGTAAATTCAGATCACTTTTTATAAACCAAATGACTTTGATGGTAATGCCTGTTCTTAATCATCTTGATACATATCCTTACTTCCCTGAACTAAGTAGCTAAATTCAGTAACCATGGATTTTATTCCCTTCTCCTGGCTTCCTCTTCAGGTATACTGTAGAATAGGACCCAGTTAGCATGAGAACACTGCTTTCTTTATATATAGGTTTTTTCAAGCTTTATTGAGGTATAATTGACAAAAATGTATATATATATTTGGTGTACAATGTGACGATTTGATGTATGTATACACTTTGAAATGATTATCACAATCAAGCTAATTAACACATCCATCTCCTCACATACTTACCTTTTTTGATGTGTGTGGTAAGAACACTTAAGATCCACACTTTTAGCAACTTTCTTGTATACAGTGATTAACCACAGTCACCATGTTGTACATCAGATCCCCAGAACTTATTCCTCTTATAATTGAAACTTCATACCCTTTGACCAATATCTCCCCCTTTCCTCTCCCCCCTTGCCCCTGGTAGTCATCATTCTCATCTCTCCTATAAATTTGACTTTTTTAGATTCCACATAAAAGTGAGATCATACAGTATTTGTCTTTCTGTGTCTCACTTATTTCCTTAGCATAATGTCTTCCAGGTTCTTCCATGTTATTACAAGTGTCAGAAATTCCTTCTTTTTTATGGCTGAATAATATTCCTGTGTGTGTGTGTGTGTGTGTGTGTGCATGTGTATGTGCGTGTGCATGTGTGTTGCATTTTCTTTATCCATTTATTCACTGACAAACACTTAAGTTGTTTCCATATCTTGACTATTGTGAATAATGCTGCGATGAACATGGGAGTGCAAATCTCTCTTCAAGATACTGATTTTATTTCCTTTGGATATATATCCAGAAGTGGGAGTGCTGGTTTTGAGAACTCTTATTCCTTCACTCTGCTCAAACTTCCTGCCAGCTTGAGGGTAGAGAATAGAGGAGACATGATAAAAGATTAGGACATGTCACATCATCCCTCTATCCTAATCTAGGAGAATTCATTTCATTGTTTACCAGAATCCAAAGCAAAGGGCCTATTGGAGGAAACCTCATCTCCACAGAGAAGTAGAAAGAAAATGATTATTTGAGTTTTATACCCAGCTTCACAACTTAGCAGCTTCACAATCTACATTCAACTACTTATTTTCTCTGATCTTAAATTCCTATTCCTGAAAAACAGGCATAATAATTCCTCTTGTTACTGTTTTAGGTATTATACATTATAATATATATAAACCTCTTTGTACCACAAAAACGCTCATCTCTGCCTTTTGAAGTTTTTCTTGGTATTTAGCTGATGTATTTACACTTCAGGTTAACTGAGCCAGTTCTAACCAAGCTGGCAAATCCATCATCAATTTTTTTCCTTAAATAAAAGGCTGGGTGGGTTGGTGGTATCCAGTGCTAGATCTGAGCATAGATGTGTAATACTTCAGTTGCAGTTTCTTGGCATAGAGTCTAGGGCCAAGAGAAAGCACCCTCTAGGAATTCTGAGTCAGTCATGAAATAGACAAGCTGGAGCTAAGAAACCGAATCTAAATTAAGGCAAGGCAAAGGAGCAAAATCAAGGGACAAAGCCAAGTTCTAGTAGCACAAAGAGTGGGTGTATGGAAAGTTAGGGCAGATATAAAAACAGCAAAGTTAGAGAAATACTCTGGATAAATAGGAGCAGTTTTTTATAGGAATCTTGAGGTGAAGGTAGGGTTCATATATCTAGGAAAACAGCCTGGGAGTAAGGTCAGACATGGCTAACTTCTACTCTAATTAGTATATAATTCTGGTCCAGAGTCCTATTTATGGTTGCAGCCCAGAGACCAGCTAGCCAGCTTTCTTGTACATCCACCTGTTGTCCGATTCTGGCCCCAAGCTCAGACCAGATAACTATCTAACTGGAATATCTCAAGCTTCCTGACATCCATTGTTAATTTGTATTTGCTTCTGTGGATTCCTGCTGACCACACTGGTGAGCATCTTCCTCAATGGATCTGACTTTTAAGAAATCTTGACTTGATCCTCCTTCTGACCATGGGTTATTGTCCCAGGCACTTTGCACTGCTTCCAGCCCTATCTCTTTCAGTTTAACACCTGTTATTTAAGATGGAAGTGTTAATTGCTCTTTTTACATATTACTGTTCCTCACCTGGGTCAACAAATGCCTTTAAGTGGTTTGATTAACCTAGCCTAAGCCATCTCTTGATATTTGGATTTCTTAATTGTAATATCTTTCCCATATTCCCAAACTGCCCCATAAATTACCTCTTTCTCCTTTCCCTTGAGTAACTGAGAATATAAAAGGGAATTCAGGGGCTTCCCTGGTGGTGCAGTGGTTGAGAATCTGCCTGCTAATGCTGGGGACACGGGTTCAAGCCCTGGTCTGGGAAGATCCCACATGCCGCGAAGCAACTAGGCCCGTGAGCCACAACTACTGAGCCTGCGCGTCTGGAGCCTGTGCTCCGCAATAAGAGAGGCCACGATAGTGAGAGGCCCGTGCACCGCGATGAAGAGTGGACCCCGCTTGCCACAACTAGAGAAAGCCCTCGCACAGAAACGAAGATGCAACACAGCAAGAATAAATAAATACATTAAGAAACTCCTACCCCCAACATCTAAAAAAAAAAAAAAAAGGGAATTCAATGAAACTTATGGAGGCCTCATTCTGTCTTCTAATCCTAATTCTTTAATTCTGGGCTACATTTAGAAGTTGAGGATCCAATCTGACTAAATTTTCAAATGAACTTTTCTGCATATTTTGAAACATGTCAATAAGATTAAACATGGCTTAAATAAATATAATTCCCCCCCAAACCTGTGCTAATTATACTACTCTGGCTCTTCGTCCCTGAAATACAAGATACAACCCAATTTTAGAAGAGCAACCACAAATGTATACAGCAGTTAATGCATACTATTTATTATTTGATTAATATTAAAAAATTACACAGTATTGCATACGGCTATAATACAAATCATAGCTTATTAGAAAACATGGAGGAAGGAAGATCTAGAGTTAGCATTCATAAGAATTTTATAAGAACTCAAGGTTCCAAATTTAAGATAAATTAGGGAGAAATAATTTGGATTTCAAAAAATTGATGTGATTTATGACAGAATTCAGCAGAGTTCTTTAAAACAGTAAACAGAATGTAAAATATGGTTTTGATTTCCAAACATCAATATGTATTTTTTCAGCAATACAACAATGGTTTAAATAGCCTAATACACTAAAAACATTACATAACTATGAATAGAACTCCTTGAATATCAGATACACAGTGAAAATTCAAATTTATCATTAAATTACATCAACTTTTCAGTCAGACTGTATTATCTACTTTCAGAACAGAGACAATTACAGTAAGTTCCCTACATACGAACGAGTTCCGTTCTGAGAGTGCATTCGTTAAGTCCAATTTGTTTGTTAAGTCCAACAGTTAGCCTAGGTACCCAACTAACACAATTGTCTATATAGTACTGTATTGTCATAAGTTTATAATACTTTTCCCACAAATAATACATAAAAAACAAACAAACACAAAAAGTAAAGAAAACGTTTTAAATCTTACAGTACAGTACCCTGAAAAGTGAAGTAGTACAGTGGGCTGGCATTGAGTGAACAGGCAACAAGCGTTACTGACTGGAGGAGGGAGAGGAGATGGGAGATGGTAAAGCCAAAGCATCATCAGCAATAGGGGACAGAGGTCAAGCTGCAATTTCACTAATGCCTGACATTGATGGAAAGCACATTCGCATCTTTGAAAGTTCTCAACTTGAAGGTTCGTATGTAGGGGACTTACTGTACCTGATTTACTCCCCTACAGTTGTCTCTTAATTCTTTATAATAGGTGAAAAAAATGCATGCACACAGAATTTTGTTTTGTTTGGTTTGCATTCAAGTTCATGGCTAAGGTTTTGCTAGAAGATTATCTCTTGTAGTAGGAAAAACATGAAAACAAATAAAAACATCTAGAGACATACATCTTAAAGAAATAGAATTTATGACAGTATATTTTAACTTTATTATGTGTATTTGTATATAATATAAATATCTAAATTCTGATCTGGTTATAATATAATTAAATCACTTTGCTGTGTTTTTTGGTTATTTATATGAACAAAAAATGTGAAAAATAAATCTTACCCACAAAAAATAACAATAGTTTAGAGCTTCATCTAAATACATTTATTAAAAGAAGAAATGTTCATAATCTGAGAAAGAACATTTGTGGTAATACCAAAATGATCAAAATGTTAAATCAAGGCTGTGATTGATATAAATTTGCCTTCAGTAAATAAATCATAAACAATTTATCTTCTCATTATTGTATTGTTGCTTTGTTATATAAATATAGGTGAAATCTCTGGACAGAAATTATAAAAAGGGGCCTTATTTTAAGATGGATGCTAAAATGTGGATTATGCTTTGCAACAATAACATTGTGGAAATTAATTGGGATCAACATCTTTTTCCAGCCTGTGAAGCAAGTTTGAAAATATTTTATTTTGGGAGGGGGGTTTTTAAGTGGTGATTCAAGAGGGTATAACTATTCATGCAAAAACAAGATTTGAATCAGTGACTATAATTACATTTGGTGTATTTATGTATTATTTATGTTTATTTGGGCTTCATCATGTATAGGTTTTGTGTACTAATTACTTATGTTTTTTGTACGTTTTGTTAGTTTTAGAAATGCTTGTTTTTAATTAAATAGCCCTATTTGATTCACCAAAAGCAACTTGTACTTGAAGATCTAATATAGTCTTATCATTGGTAGTGAATGATCTTCACTGTCCTGTTTTTAAAAGTATGACATTGGAGGGTTTAAGAAGGTAGAAAAGAAGAACCTGAACTCACCTCTTCCCATGGACATAACAGATCTACAGCTACATATGGAATAATTTCCTCTGAAAATTGGATAAATAGAGTCTCCACAACAAAGGACAGCATTGAGACAGAGAGGAGAAACAGAGATATGAGCTCACGAAGGGAAAAACCACACCTCAGCCAGTGATCCACAATTGGGGAGGCTCACAAAGGTAGGGTTATTTTGCTGAAGAGTGAGGCATTTGAGTTCCACATCAGGCACCCCAACCATTGGATCATGCACAGGAGAAACGAGCCCCCCTCCAAACACCTGGTTTTGAAAACCACCAGAGAACATGTAGAACTATAGGGAATGGAAAACCCACTCTTAAAGGTCTCATGCATCAACTTACTTGACCTGAAAAGAAGCACAAAAACACCAGACTGAAAAGCAGATGGACTATAGGTGGAGGGGACCCACTTACTAACCCTGAAGCATCTGCTGGAGAGGCAGGAACCAGTTGGGATGCTCTCTGGGGACATAGACACTGGTGGGAGTCATTTTATCAATCTCAGACTACCTTGCTAATGCCAGCTCTGATGGGATCCATTTTGGAAATCTCAATCTAACTTGTTAGCATCAGTGGCCATCCCCTGCTGAGAGCCCTGCCCACCCCAGCCACAGCTAGCCAGGTGACAATCCCACCCACTAGCATCCAGCGGCTGTGGTGGCTGCCCCCCAGGCATTCCAGGGGCTAGTCCTACCCACCAGCACATTGCAGCAGCAGCTGCAGCCCTGCCATGACAGGCTGATATTCTGGATGAGCATAGATGCAAAAATCCTCAACAAAATATCAGCAAACCAAATCCAACAATACATTAAAAGGATCACATAACATTATCAAGTGGTATTTATTCCAGGGATGCAAGGATGGTTCAACATCTGCAAATCAATCAATGTGATACATCACATTAACGAAATGAAAGATAAAAATCACGTGATCACCTCAATAGGTGCAGAGAAGACATCTGAAAAAATTCAACATTCATTTATGATAAAAAAAATCTCTCAATAAGTGGGCATAAAGGGAATGTACCTCAATATAATAAAAGCCATATATACAAAACCCACAGCTAAATTCATACTCAATGGTGAAAAGCTGAAAGCTTTTCCTCTAAGATCAGGAATAAGGCAAGTTGACTCACTCTCACCACTTTTATTCAACATTGTATTGGAAGTCCTAGACAGAGCAATTATGCAAGAAAAAGAAATAAAAGGAATCCAAATTGGAAAGAAAGAAGTAAAACTGTTTCTAGTTGCAGATGGCATAATACTACATAGAGAAAACCCTAAAGACTCCAACAAAAAACTGCTAGAACTAATAAATGAATTCAGTGAAGCTGGAGGAAACAAAATTGATATACAGAAATCTATGGAATTTCTATACACTAATAACAAACTATCAGAAATAAAAATTAAGAAAACAGTCCCATTTGTTACAATTGCATCAAAAAGAATAAAATGCTTAGGAATAAATGTAACCAAGAAGGCAAAAGAGCTGTACACTGAAAACCATGACACTAATAAAAGAAATTGAGGAAGACACAAAAAAATAGAAAGGAATTCCGTGTTCATGGATTGGAAGAATTAATATTGTTAAAATGTTCATACTATCCAAATCAATCTACAGATTTAATACAATCCCTATTGAAATTCCAATGCCATATTTCCTGGAAAAAGAACAAATAATTCTAAAATTTGTATGGAGCCACAAAACGCCCTGAATAGCAAAACCAATCTTGAGAAAAAAGAACAAAACTGGAGGTATCAAACTCTCTGATTTAAAACCATATTACAAAGCTATAGTAATCAAAACAGTATGATACTGGCACAAAAAAGGCACATAGATCAATGGAACAGAATTGAGAGTCCAGAAATAAGCCAACATATATATAGACAATCTGTGACAGAGGAGCAAAGAACATACAATGGAGAAAGGACAGTCTCTTTAATAAATTATGTTGGGAAAACTATACAGTCTCATGCAAAAGAATGAAACTGGACCATTCTCTCACACCATACACAAAGATTAACTCAAAATGGATGAAAGAACTGATTACAAGACTTAAAATCTTAAAATTACTAGAAGGAAACATAGACAAACTCATCAACAGTGGACTTAGCAATGTTTTGTAGATCTGAGTCAAAGGCAAGGGAAAGAAAAGCAAAAATAATAAAAGGAGATTACACCATACCAAGAAAGCTTCTACACAGTAAAGGAAACCTTCATCAAAAAGAAAAGACAACATACTGAATAGGAGAAGATATTTGCAAATGATATATCTGATAAGGGGTTAATATCCAAAATATATTAAAAAACTCATACAACTCAATAACAAAAGACGAAGCAACCTGATTTAAAAAATGAACAGAGTATCTGAAAAGATATTTTTCCAGAGAAGACATACAGATGGCCCATAGGCACATGAAAAGTTTTCAACATCACTAATTATCAGGGAAATATAAATCAAAAGCACAATGAGATATTACCTCACACCTGTTAGACTGGTTCTTATCAAAAAGACAAGGAATAACAAATGTTGGAGAGGATATGGAGAAAAGGGAACCCTCATACACTGTGGGTGGGACTGTAAATTGGTGTAGCCACTATGAAAACCAGTATGGAGATTCCTCAAAAAATTAAGAATCAAACTACCATGTGATCTAGTTGTTTCACTTCTGGGCATTTATCCAAAGAACATGAAAACACTAATTTGAAAAGATATATGCACCCCTTTGTTCAGTATAGCATTATTTATGATAGCCAAGATATGGAAACAACTTAAGTGTTTATCAATGGATGAATGTATAAAGAAGTTGTGGTATGTATATAAAATGGAATACTATTCAGCCATAAAAAAGAATGAAATCCTTCCATTTGCAACAACATAATGCCCTCAACATGACCTTGAGGGCATTATGCTAAGTGAAATAAGTCAGACAGAGAAATATAAATACTGTATGATTTTACTCATGTGTGGAATCTAAAAAAAAAAAAGGAACAAACAAATTAAAATAAAACAAACTCTTAGATACAGAGAACAGATTAGTGGTTACCAGAGGGGAAGGGGATTGGGGGTGGGTGAAATGGGTAAAGGGGGCCAACTGTATGGTGATGGATGGTATCTAGACTTGTGGTGGAGATCACTCTGTAGTGTATGGAGATGTTGAACTATAATGCCGGACACCTGAGACTTATATAATAAAATAAATAAATAAATAAATAAAAGTATGATGCTATGTGAGGCACTCTAGATAATTTTGGAGTCTCTCAGTCTTTTTGCTTGCTGGAAATATGTAGTCAGATAGGTATGAGAGTTCTTTATATACTTTGTATTTCAGGACAAGCTTTCTTCTAAGCAAACCCAGGATTATGCTTCTTCACATTTATGCAACAGATCTCTGAGAGAGATGATATTTTCATATTCATTATACAGGTGATTAGCTGGAGCTCAGGGAGGTTAAGTATTTCATATAGTTAGCAAATTGCAGAGCCTGGGCTTGGATTTAGATCTTCCATAATGAACTTCATTCTCTTTCTTCTCTATTCTTTTTTTTTTTTTGCAGTACACGGGCCTCTCACTGCTGTGGCCTGTTGCGGAGCACGGGCTCCAGACGTGCAGGCGCAGCGGCCATGGCTCATGGGCCTAGCCACTCCACGTCATGTGGGATCCTCCCGGACCGGGGCATGAACCCGTGTCCCCTGCATCGGCAGGCGGACTCTCAACCACTGCGCCACCAGGGAAGCCCTCTTCTCTATTCTATGTTGAATATCTATTGACTCCTCCATTGCCCCAGTGAGAGTTTTGCTGTGAGTCATACATGTGAATTTATTTGTGTCATGTATTACTTGGACCAATCAATATACTGAGTGAATCCATTTTGATGGGGAATGAATGGCAGAGAGCATACCTACTGCTAAACTCACTCATCAATATGTCTCAGTGTATATGTTGATAAATATTTATACAAATAAAATTTCAAAATCATATAATGTTTTGAAAATACTAGAAGAGCTTTCTATTTAATTCAGTGAACATTTCTAGAGTACCTAATATGTGGTAGAGATACTGAAATGATTATATTTCTTATATGTCTTTTAAAGAAAACTCTACAGTAAAAAGAAAATACATGAATGATCAATAAGCACATAAAATGCATATTAAACTTCACACTTGTTGGAATTGCTAGAATTGACTACTAGAAACATTGATGAGATTATGGATCAATGTGAACTCTCATATATCCAACCACTTTAGAAAACTATTTGTTTTCTTTGAAAGTTAAACACATACCTACCCTCTGAGGCAGGAATTCTACTCCTAAGTTTTTACCTAAGAAAAATAAAAACATATGTTAGCAAGAAGATTTGTATAAGAATGTTTTCAAAAGTTCTCATCACAAGTTAAAAAAAAAAAAAGGTAACTATGTGTGGTGGTGAATGTCAGCTAAACTTATGCAGTAATCATTTCACAGTACAGACATATATCAAATCATTATTTCATACACCTAAAATGAATACAACATTATATGTTGATTATCTCTTAATAAAAAAAAATAAAATCACTTTAACAACTTTGTTTTTAATAAATCAAACCAGGAAACAATTCAAGTGTCCATCAATAGGAGATATATTCATACAGTGGAATACTACACAACAATAAAAAAGAAAGAAATACTGATAACACTCAGTAATATTAACAAATCTCATAAAACTAAAGAACTGAAGAAGCCAGATATGAAAGAGTGCATACTATATGATTTCAATACATTAAGGTTAAAACAGACAACGTATGGGGATAGAAACCAGAACAGTGATTGCCTATGGTAGGGTGAGGGTAAAATGACTCTAAAGGGGCATGGGAAAACTTTTTGGGATGATGGAAATGGCCTATATCTTGATTTGTGTGTTGGCTACATGGATATATACTTTTGTCAAAACTCATCAATTTGGTCACTTAAGATCTGCGTGTTTTCCTGTTTATAAATTATACCTCAATTTTTAAAAAGTAATCTTCTGGTAAATCCCTTTGTAAAGAAAACAACCTGTTTATAAGCAACTTCCACCTTTTTTTTGTATATTAATAATTAATTTTGAAATTTAATGTTTGCTTAAAGTCAGGGGTACCAACCAGACCTAACAGGTATGAATTTTCAATCTATCCCTCTATACAAGTTCAGCTTCAGAATAGATTTTACTCATTCATTTATATATTCATTCATGCATTTATTTTGAGATTTGAGAAATAACCAATCCTCACCTGGGGACTACCATTTTCTAGCAAATTGATAATAACATGTGTAAAAGACGAGGATAGGCTATCAGCTATGATTTCTAACAATTGCTTCAAGACATTAAACAGTTATTTGCCAACTCTTTTCAGGCATAAATATGAATGGACCCTAGGCCTTTGTGTTTAAGTGCTGCTATGGAAATGGATTGCTTTTGACAAGCACACAGCTCCCAAGCACTATGCGACATATAGCCTCAGTCATCCAGAGGGGCCAAGAGCGCTTCCCTGCTTGGCTTCCCAGCCTACCTTGCAGGCGACTTAAGAGGGCCTCACCCACAATGTTTGTGGAATGCGTTGTGCTAGTTTCCAGGAACATTCAATCTGTGGCCTCTGTGCAGAGCCTGCCAAAAGCACTGCAATTGGTTGTACCAACTGTGTTGGTGTTTTATGGCTCTGTTCATCTTTAATGATCTGCAGCCTCTCTCACCAGGCAAGCTTCTGAATCTTGGCTCCTTCCCAACTGCACTATTGATCTGAAATTTGGCCAGCAAGCAAAATCCTTTTGTTTGTTTTTGGGATTATTTTTATTATCTGGCTCCAGACAGGGAGTACAGAACCCGGTGGAGACCTCACAGAAATTAGGACATCCACTTCTTTGGTAGCGCTCCTGAGGGTCTAAGACCAGTCCTTCGGTGCTATAAAAGAACCCTGTTCAAAGCTGTAAAGAGAATTCACATTAGCATTGTACTGATGGCAACAAGAGCTTGTCAGGCCCCCATCTGTCAGAACAGAAGGTATTCAGCAGTTCAGAGAGTCAGGGCTCTGAGGCACCTCTTTCTAGTATCTTTCCAGAGTGATCTAATGCAAGACAGCAGACACAAGTTTACAGAATACTAGTTTTGCATATAGGAAGAGACATATCTTTCTATACATTAACATTTCAGGGCTGAGAAGCAGCTCAAGTCTTAATTTATTCAAGCTCAAACTGGAGTTTTAAATTCCTCTAAACCAGTGTTTCCAAAACTGGGTACCCTAGGTAACCTAGTAACTCTAAATGACAAAAGTGATTCTAGGAGTTTTGTGTTCAATTATTTTGGGGAGAAACTAAATATCATATTCATTGCTTAAGGATATATAATTTGTATTAACACGTTTAAAAGCTGCAAAAAATCCTCTGGAAAAAAAAATCTGTTTTTCTTTCTTTAAACTAGCACCTCCCAAGTTTCTTGACCATGGGCCTCATTTAGCAGAGGTTTTGCAAAATGCATCTAAAATTTGAATGTAAGAACTTCCCATGGAAAACTTTTCAGAAGAGATATTGAGTGAAATATACATTAAGGTAATAATGGTTAATGTCAGGCATATTTTGATGGTACAGAATATGTGAACACGTGTGTGTGTGTTTGCATGTGTGTGTGTGTGTGTGTGTGTGAGTGTTAGAGAGGGTTAGCTATCCAAAAAATCAATTATTCTCTTCTATAGTTATAGAGTCATATCTAGGAAGCAGCTGCCCAGCTAAGGACTACATTTTCTAGCTTCTCTTATAGTTGGATATGGCCCTATGATTAATATTTGCCAACAGCATCTGAGCAGAATTGAGATCTAAAACTTCTGGCTGAGGCTTCTCCCGCAAAATACGGATGACCCCAAGTCCTCTGGGGACACAATATAAAAGTTTGACCCCTAAATCAACGTCTAGAGGACAGCCGCTTTATAAACAGGAATAAAAACCTGTACTATTATATGAATGAGAAATAAACATCTATTATATTGAGAAATGTCTTAGGATCTATTTGTTACAATACTTTTTAGCCTAATCTCATTAATACTATATTGGGTGAGGGGATGTGAGCAATAACATTTGTAAAGATATTGGAAAAGAATGAAGAGAATGACTAAAGAGCATCAAACACTTGAAGGAGATAAGCAGTAAGTATCTCCAGAGAGAAGAGCCAGGGACTGATGGTTCTAAAATTTAGTTTTACTTTTTTCACTCTATCTAAGTAATTTATAGCAGCAGCATTGGAGACAAATAAACCCAGTTTCAGTGTTTGGCTTGGACAGTTACTAATGTGTCTTTTCCTTGGCCAAGTCTCTGTTGCCACGTGACAAAAAAAATGGACAATGATTTCAATTTGCAAAATTATTTTGAAAATTAAATGGGAAGGTATATGCAGTGTTTAACACAGTATCTACCCAGAAGCACACATGTAAAGTCATTAAAGTCATTAAGCCTAGTCACTAATATTTTATGAGTCTTCCTTCTGGTCTTATACTGTGATTTCAATTCCCTACCTCTTTTGAAATTAGGAGCTGTCATGTGACCTAGGCAAAAGTTTTAAGAGCCAGTACACAATTTTCATGTCTCCCTTTTCCTACCTTAGCAATTATGAAACATGAAATGGATCGCATTTGACCTGGTACTTGGAAGAGGACAACCAGAGCACAGTCCCCAGCTGATGTGCACTGGACGTGTAGCATGAGTGGAAAATGAACCATTTTGGTTCTAAACCACTGTAGCCTAATGTGGTCATTACTGAATGATTCAGAAATTGGTACCACCATTAGAGTTCTGCCACAACATGAACCTGAATTGCACTTACATACATAGAATTTGCTTACTGTTCAGTTGACAGTAAAGAAACTAGTATTGCAGGCTGGAAAGCTGGTGACCTACATTATGAACTCACAAAATGTTTGTTCAACCTGTTGCCTGCAATAATTTGGAAGGCAAACAAGTACCTAATGAACTTGGAATTCTAGGAGAAGAGATTGTAAAACAAAATGCCAGCATGTGTTAGAGTTAATCTTGGTTGCATTTGACAAGGCATTACCAAAAATGAGAGAAGCATAACAAAGCACTGGCTAGTTCACAAGCAGAAGTGAAGGGGGTTAGAGTCCAGACTTTAGCATTTTCATAGCGTTAGAAAGATATGTGCTTTTCAACCCCAGTGGAAACAGATGAAACTGAAGAAGCTTTTGAGCAATAAAGACCGATTAACACTAAGCCTGTGAGGAGGATCAAATCAAGAATACGGCTCTCACACCCATTTTTAAAACCCATGAATTAAGTTAATCTCAGAACAAAGACCCAATTACAATACTGGCAACCAGTAAATCCTTTTAATTGGAGAAAGAACATTGATTAGAGAAAAGAGATTAAAAGTCACTATGTGTTTAAAGAGAGTAAGACATATGGTGGGGGGGATATGGAGAAAGCAAAAAAATATATACAGAAATAATGAAAATTATGTTAAAAATAAAACAATAGATGTGTTGATTTGAATATACATCTGAACATAATATAGGTAAGAAACAATTTTTTTGAGAAATTCATACCATCAAAAAGACAGTCTCTAGTAAAAGAGAATCTGACATATGTTGACCACTGACTTTCCAACCCCCCAAGGTATAATTTTTAACACCTATTTCAGAGGTGACCAAAAGGGATAACAGAGAAGGCAAAACATGGAAGGCAGAGTCAGATTCCACAGGCAACACTGAGCATTATCTAAGCATCCTAGCCTTTGAGCCTGATGTCTTGACTGGATGGGAGACATATATTGACTGAAGTGAGCATTTGTACTCAGTAGTAATTACAAGGATTGTGGTAGTCATTAGGACTATTCATGATTATTCGATTTCTCCTCCATTTGGACATATGGTAAGTTAAAATATTTCTGATCTCTTTGACATGAGGGTGTCCACATGATTTCCTTTGCAAATAAAATGGGAGTGGACATGACTCACAGTGTCAATTCCAACTGGAAACAGAGAACTTAGAAAAATATGTCATATTTCTTTTTCCTTCTTGGCAATAATGGTAACACAGAGATAGAACCTGCTTTAGCTTGGGTCCTTATATGAGGCTGACCTAGAAACTTTCCAAGTACATGAAGACTGAAAAGCAAATCACTGAAAAGTAATTTTAAGTCAGTGAGATTTTGAAGTTGTTTATTACTGCAGCATAGTCTAGCCAATCTTTTTTTTTTTTTTTTTTTGAAGTAGAAAAGAATAGCTTTATTTCTTTGTCAGGCAAAGGGGGACACAGCAGGCTCCTGCCTCAAAAAGCCTTGTGTCCCAAACCCAGAGGATTAATCTAGCCAATCTTGACTGAGAGAAACTCAAGCCAGTTTTACAGGGATAGTTAGTTTTATATTAGGTTCAGTCAAAAAAACATGCAAAACTGATGTTTAGGAGCAGTGTTTTTCTAACCATAGATTGTGACTTGCTTATTAGTGGGCTGTGAAGTCAGTTTGGTGGGTTTAGGGTGCAGCTTTTATAGAACAGAAGGAAAATACACAGTAAGATTAAACATGTTCTGTGTGTGCGTGTGTGGGAGTGTGTGTAAAAGAGAACAGGAGAGAGGTCAATGTAAAGTGTATTTCTTAGTGTAACTCACTGTCAAAAAGTTTGAAAGCCAATGACTTGAAACCTAGTTAATTGGAACATTTGACTCATTGAATTTAGATATTTAAGGCTATCCCCAAAGGGTTTGTGATCTGGTGACATCAAAGGGCTCTATTCTCAAACATTTCCTGTTCAAACGTTTGTTCATAGAGTTAAATGAAGGGCTTATCGATACTTTATTGATATTTTATTGAGTTCAAATGAAATTGGTAAACCAATGTTGGTAATGTATGAAAAACTATGTCAAATACAGCTAGAGGGAATGATAAAGATTAGCATATATTGTCCTGATTTTCAAAACAGGATAACGTTAGTGACACCTATGAGCCAGTGAGCTTGATGTTGTGACAGAAAATATTATAAACTGATAAAATGGTATCTCTATAAAAATTTAAAGAAGTGACAGCATTAAATTTTGTGATTAAGTTATGCCAGATGAATACATTATTTTTAACAGTATTCCCAGATATTGGTTCAGAGTTATGTTAAAGATTGTGTCAAGATTTCAGAAACTCATTTGACAGAATTTCTTATAATATACTTGAAAAAAATGAAGAAATTTGGGCAGGGTGATTGTGCTATTGGATAGATTAATGATGTCTATCATGACTATTTATAAAGGATGTTGTTAATAAATTCATTTATCCTAAGGACGTGTTAAAGGCCTCTGCCCCCATATCTTTCCTACTCAAATATATCGTCATTGTCTTCAGTGAAAAGCTTATCTCATTTTGGGGTGACATAAACCTGAGTGGATAGTGAATAAAGTAGGAAAGTAGGTTAGCAGCTCAAAGTTAAGAATGTCCTCGAAAGGATAGAATTCTGAGTCAAACCTAAAAAATAAAACCTAATTAAGATAATTAAAAACAAACACTTAAGGTTTAAAGGCACAAACAAACCCAGAATAGACAAAATTATAGATACAAAGATGTGTTTCAAAGACAATAGCAAATAGTAAGAGAAAACCTTTACTTTGTGAAAGACACTTTTGTAACTATTTTACTTATATTTACTCATCACGATCACCCTGTGATGTAGGTATCATTTTTACCCCCAATTACTGATGGAAAAACTGAGGCACAGAAATTTTAAACAGCTGCCTAACATCACAGAGCTGACAAACCATATGTTTTTAATACTAGGGGTGTTTATTAGAGGATGCATACTAATACATCAAGAATATAATAAAATTTTTATGCATATAGTTGAGTTCAGACTACATGGTCTCAAGTATTTATAGGTCTGAGAGTTTAAGATTCTGTGAATTTCAAAAAAAAGGAGACAAATTGGTGTCATTTCTCTTTAGACAGAAACAACCAGGGACATGCTTATATTTGACCTGAGTAGTGTTTATTGGCTTGTTGCATTATTTACTCTTGGGGCATCTCAGTAAGAAGGTGTTAGAAATGACTTGTTTTAGGATTTGTCTGGGGTTAGGCATTTTGGGGGAGACTTTAAGGAAGTGGGGCTTTAGTCTGCATCAGATGCTAAGAAGAAGCAAAGGTAATTCTATGATTAGGTATCTTAATACTTCTTATCTAGAAGGTGAGAAAAATGGAGTGAAGCTACACTTTTGATTGGTGGTGAAGCAGTAGATACTCCTATTAGCCAGGATAGGGGAATATATGGTAATATAAAGTCTATTTTTGTGGTGGGGACAATATTTTGTTTTGTCTGTGTATATATATATGATTACACAGTTGCCTTGTTTTTGTCTTGATTTATCACAATCTCAGAGTGGTCTGATTCTGTTGCTCTGTAAAATTGTTTATGTTCAACCAGAGAAGAGAAGCTTAGCTGTGAGGGCTAGGGCTTTTCTTCCCCAGCTCCCATACTGCCTGCGGTAGCATGTCCTTCATGACTTCAGCTCCTACACGATACGCCTGTCTTGGTTCCAACTTCCACTGGTAACCTGTTCTCTAATAAAATTCTCAAGAGCAAAGGCTATGCTTTATTTACCTGTGTATTCCAAGGATAGAGCCTTGTGTCTTAGCGTAGGCATTATTATTATATTATAGACTATATAATATTATTATATATCTTATAGCATGTATGTTATAGAACATATTATGTATTAATATTTTATTATATATTTTATATTATATTCTTATATTAATATGCAGACG
The DNA here is from genome assembly GCF_039906515.1 of Pseudorca crassidens. Lineage (NCBI taxonomy): Eukaryota > Metazoa > Chordata > Mammalia > Artiodactyla > Delphinidae > Pseudorca > Pseudorca crassidens. The sequence goes on along the minus strand of NC_090297.1, from coordinate 86,433,645 downwards.
TGATATGAAGTTAATGCTTGCATTTTGTTAGCTTTCCATACTGAATTGAGTAGAGTGCTACTCCATTTAGGTGAAACCAATACAACTCTGACAGGCTGAAACATCTCATTGATTTCCAAAAACTTTAGACATTAGATAAGCCTGTACCTATAAGATTCTCGATGTCAAAATCAGATTACTTCACTAACACACCTGCAAAACTTGAATGAAGAAAGCATAGGGGCTTCCCTGGTGGCGCAGTGGTTGAGGGTCCACCTGCCGATGCAGGGCACACGGGTTCGTGCCCCGGTCCGGGAAGATCCCACATGCTGCGGAGCGTCTGGGCCCGTGAGCCATGGCCGCTGAGCCTGCGCTCCGCAACGGGAGAGGCCACAACAGTGAGAAGCCCGCGTACTGAAAAAAAAAAAAAAAAAAAAAAAGAAAGCATAGAAAGGGGCCGGGCAATTTAATGTGCAAATTGCATAATCAGACCTGTAGCAGCCCAGCTGGCATGTGAAAATCAGTGCTTTTAACTATGCCCACTTCATTTAATAAAGAATCCTCTTAGACTTTTCATGTTGGTTGCTCCCTCATTTTTATATGCATTGGAGTTTCCATGTAGTGTGATAGCTGTGAATGAAACTTCTCATGCTATGACCAAAATTTATTGCACATGCACGGAAGCCTCTTTATGTTTGTTTGTTAATAGTGTTCTCTTACTCTTTGGCAATCTAAAATATATATATATATATATATATATATACTAAAAGCACAGGCATTTTTCAATACCCCTGCAAAGGTGAGTAGTCAGAAACATCAATAATGGTATTTGAAAGTCCTCACAGGTTGGTTAGGTATTTGCCTGCAGTACCTATAGTTATAGTTATCTCAGTTGGTTAGTACCTAGTGTTAAGGAGACCAAGTATCTGGGTTTGATCCATTTTGAACTAGAAAGTTTTGTTGAGTTGTCTGAGATTAAAAACTCTGTCCTATTGCCAAAGGCTATGAAAGGCCTACCTGGTTGCCGATTATCCTATGGGTACTAGTGACAGGAGTCTGTCATTTCTGATGCTATAGTGCCTCTTGTCTTAGCTGGGGCACTAACTCAGCCCATTTTGCAGCTCTTGGACCTCCTGAATCTTTTTTGTCTCATCTTCCATTCAGTCCCTTCAATGGGCACAATAACCCCAGCCTCTGCTTCAGGGTCACCTGGCTTCTTCCCATAATATGCCCACTGGCTTTCAACTCAGAAGAGGCAGTGGCGACCTCTAAGTCCCATCCATACCACAGAGTCCAGGTCTGTCCAAAAACCTGAGCTGGAAATTCTTTCTCAGTAAGAAATCATTTCTGTATAATTTCTAACTTCACATCCATTTTTTTTTTAGGGAAATGAATTGATCTCAGAGATGAGCAGTTTAAGGAAAATGTGGTTTGTAGAGAAATTAAAATACATTTGACTAACATTTGCAAAATTACTATGATAGTCTCCTAACACATCTAGTCATTTATTAATCCCTTACTAAGTGTTCAGCACTGGACCCTTGACACAATTCTTACCTCATCTCTTTGTTTTTTTAAAACTTAGCAACAGGAAATATTGGATGGGGAAAATCAAGGTGCTGGTTTCCATACAGAAGTAGGGACAGGGGCTTTCATTCCAACAAACTATTCCTACTCTCATTTTGCTGACTTTAGCATTCCATCTAATACCCTGGTTTTTCAGCTTGTGATAACCACAAAGATACACAGGTGATCATTATACTCTAATACTATCATATTTTTCAAGAGGCATAATATTATTCATAACATCTAAAAGCACACTTTTTATTTGAAATAGACACAACATAGCTTCTTTTGCAGATGGTGACCTAGAATTTGTAAATATGTTCAGCCATGCTAAAGCAGTAATGAGTATATGGAGGGAGCCATCAAGGGTGTGGGAACATTTTCAGGACATCTGGGGCCCATCAGCATCAAATCATTTAACAGAGTGCAAACAATTTAACACTGAGAGCCTCTCAATTATCCACTTGCAAATAAATAAATGATAAAGTATAAATCTTTACACTGTAAGCAGTGAGTACACTTCTGGGTTGCCTCCTCCAATTTGGCATCATTAGTTGATGAATGTTCAAAAAATGCACAAAAAATTTAACATTTATCTGTGAAAAAGATAAATTACATATTTACATATATATTATAAATATGTCACAAATATAGACACCCTAAAAAACACTGAGGTAATGTAGTCAAACAGAAGTATAATATAGGTGATCCACCAGACAGGATAACCCATACTATTCTTTGATGAACACTTACATTATGTATCTGACTTGTATCTGGGGCCCTAATACTTGACTTTTTTATAGACTTTCTAGTATCATGAAAAGTGCTAGTATTTGGAAGCCAGACAGATCTTTTTTGGCTTACAGTTGCTAACTATGTGACTGTGATACTTTTTAAACCTCATTGTTCCCATCAAAAAATGGGAGCAATAATATTAATAATAATACAAAAAATGGGAGCAAGGAAGCTTGTGAGAATAAAAGAAAGGAATACAGCCAGCATTTACTATGTATTATTGTAATAGTAGCTGTTCCTGCTAATGTTATTATAATCATCACTTCAGCGCTTCATTAGTAGTACTTCATTTGACAGTATCAGTCTTTTGATATAAAGATCATGGTGCAAAGAAATCTCAGGCCCGTGAAACAGCATTTCTTGTGCAAAGTTGTATAGATATAATCTTTGTCACAGTCAGATGACAAATTCCAAACTCCAGTCAATGATGTTTCACTATATTATTTCTTATTCTTAAGGTGTACCTTGATATTCTCTTACTTTCTCCTCCTATGCTTCATTTCGTCTTGCAGCCATTCTCCTCTCCTTTCCATATACCACACTGTGAATACTGAGAAAACTTCTGCAAATCACTGTAGAACTTTTCTTACACGCAAACCATAAGTTCTGAAACAATATTCCCTTTAACCTCATGTAATAAAACCCAAACTATTTTAAACAATGTTTTAGTATTTTGATCATTCAAGGTTTTAAAAATAATGAATGATTTAAAAATTTCAGAAATATTAGTTAATTTTTAAATTAAACTTTTTATTTTAGAACAGTTTTAGATTTAAAGAATTACTGCAAAAATAGTGTGGAGGGCTCTCATATACTCCACACCCTTACACTTATATGGTACCTTTATGACAATTAATGAACCAATATTGGTAAATTGTTATTAACTAAAGTCAATACTTTATTTGGTTTCCCCAGGTTGTTCAAAAGTCCTTTTTTTCTGTTCAAGAACCCCATCCAAGACACCACATTTAGCAGTCATGTCTCCTTATGCAGCTCCTGGTATGACAGTTTCTCAGATTTTCCTTGTTTTTGATGACCTTGACAACTCTGAGGATTACCGGTTAGGTATTTTGTAAACTGTCCCTTAATTGGGATTTGTCTGATGTTTTTCTTGTGATTAGAGTAAGTAATGTGTTTATGATAGGAAGATCACAGAGGTGAAGTGCTAGTCTCAATCACATGACTTCAAAGGTACATAATATCAATTTGACTTATTGCTGTCTTCTTACAAGACGTGCTATTTGTCTTTTATTTTATACAATTTGAGTGTGATATGCCTCAATGAATTGTCTTTTCTTTTTTTGGTACTTTTTTTTGTGCGGTACGCGGGCCTCTCACTGTTGTGGCCTCTCCCGTTGCAGAGCACAGGCTCCGGACGCGCAGGCTCAGCGGCCATGGCTCATGGGCCCAGCCGCTCAGCGGCATGTGGGATCCTCCCAGACCGGGGCACGAACCTGTGTCCCCTGCGTCGTCAGGCGGACTCTCAACCACTGCGCCACCCGGGAAGCCCTTTTCGTACCTTTTAATGCTTCATAGTCTCTGAGCTCCCTAGATCTATGGTTTAGTGTCTTTCCTAAATTTTTAAAACTCATTATTACTCTATATTTCTTCTACTCCATTTCTCTTTCTTATTCTTTTAATATTACAATTACACATATGGTATATCTTTTAAAATTGTAAAAATTAATAAACAGAAATCTCATTTAAAATGGCATTGGGAGGACAGAAAGGAGAGCTGTCATGCCCTACCACTCAATTGCAGAACCAAAAGGAAGAAATGTATTTTAGCCTCTCCAACAGGAAGAAGGTTACTACTTTACTACCCAGCAGGAGGAAGAAAATATTTTTCCTTGCCTGGTAACAGCCCAGCCAATTAAAGACTGTCACAACTCAGCCTATGAAAAGTCGCTATACTACAAACTTCCAGTTTCCTCCAAAGGACTCTTTGTTTACATGAGTCACTCCCAACTCCCCCTTCTCCTCTATAAAAGAAACTTTCATCTCTTACGTTCTTCTGACTTGCCTGTGGTTCACCACAGATTGCATGTCCCAAATTGCAATTCTTTGCTGTTCTCCAATTAACCCATTTTGCTGGTAAAATAACTGGCTGTTTTATTGTTTTAGGTCAGCAGTACTGGGTGTCAGAGAAGTGGGATCCAGAAAAGACTCCCAATAACTCTGAGGCTGGTGAGAAAACAGGTGCTGGGACCCACAGAGCCCACTGAGCTCACTACATTCTTGCTGACCTTGGAGTTTGAGGGTAAGTTTTTCCTGGATTTGAGCTCTGCTCCTTTTGTGTTTTAAAGCTCTCCAGACTTTTTTCAGGAACTGCTGTTTTTTGAAGGTTTGTCCTTTCTGTGAGTACTCATTTGGCACTTTGGCCTAACTCTTTTGGAACCAGGCTGTTCCTGTTGGAACTGTGCTGCTAAGATTTTGGTCCAATTGTTTTGGAACTGGGCTGTTTCTATTGGAACTGGGCTATTTAGATTTTTTTTTTCCTTCTTGGATCTAGAGAAAAAACCTCTGAGAAATAAGATCTCGGTCATCTAAATGTTTTGAGGGCACTCCCCCTTCAGGGACCCTGGCTGGTTTTATGTTTAAAAACCATGGTCCCTCCTCATGAGCATTTCTAACTAAATGGACTGACTTAACCAGAAGTAACTTAGAACACTCAAGGACATTATTGGGAACTTTTGAACTCCCCAAAATTACTTTTCTTAAAATGGTATTGGACAGCTATGGCTTGGAAATTGTCAAAAGTGAATTGGATGCCTATTTTGACTAGTATTTTGAGGCTTCCAAACATTATCAAGAGTCTAAAATTGCCTCTGAACAAAATATCATTTTTAAATTAACTGAGGCAAGCAATTGAAGAAAGACAAAATGGCTTATGAGGCCTCCCTTTCCTGTCCTCTATCTCCTTTGTCCCTGGAAGTAGGGCAGCCAGCTTGTGCTTAGGTCCTACCTCTGGTGCCATCTTCCTCCTTCCCTTCTACACTGCCTCTACTTCCTCTGTATCCCCTATTTTCCCATTTTAATTCTCTCCCCGAACTTCCCTTTTTCCCTAAACCTTTCCCCATTACCTCTTTCTCTGAACCTATCAGAACCTGCCCTTTAAAGTTGTCTTCTGAGAATATGAATAGCCATTAGCATAATTAATGCCATTTGGGCCTGTTCTGTTCCTTCTGTCTTTCCGCTGACCCTACCAAGGACTTCACTGTGTAGTAAACTTCTTCTTTCGTCATTAATGGCTTTGTAGTGAATAGATATTGTTTGATGATCACTAGGTCTATGAAGCATGGCCTCCATGCTCTGTTAGTCTCCAAATAATGGTAAAAACATTCACTGACGTATTCCTGGCACCAACAAGACTAGTTAACCATCAATAATCTTGACTTAGGAATGCATTCCCTATTTCCAAGAATGTACCCCCATACCTTAGGTTAACTTTGAAATTGCCCCTTCGTGTCAATGGTCCTTTGGCAGTGTAGATGGAGTGCAGCTGCAAATGCTTCTGGATCACCATCTGTCCAATCCTACCCTGTATGTAAGTTACCCTATAGTAAATTGATCCATTGGCTATTTGGAGCTACCTGCCTCATTTTTCAGGTTCAAGATACCTTGTCAGTTCAGTGGGCATTTTTTATTCCCTCCAATCTGGGACAACTGGAAAGCCAGCCAGGAGACTGAAAACACAGGAATGGATAGAGTAGTTGTGTTGGGGGAAAGCCCGTTGTTGGTGGGGGAAACACCAGTCTGGCTAGCCACTTCCATGTGGGTGAACTGGCTGGGTCTGTGGAATGCTTTGGGCTGGTGCATGAGTATAAGGAAGCTCCCCAAACACCAAAGGGCTTATTAGATATATTAATTGAAGGGGTGAGAAAGTAAAAGTGCAGAAAAGAAAGTGAGCAAGCTATTGAGGCTACAACATGGCCCTTGTTATGCATGCTAAGGATTAGCACAGAAAAAGAATTATGGCTCGGCAGGGAACCAGAAAAGACTGAAGAGACTCTGGTGTTACAGAAGTACAGAGTGCATGCTCCACCAATTTGGACATTATGTTAAAGAAAACACAACATAAAGAAGAGTATATTGAAGTGATGGCATGTAAGATGACTAAAATGCAGGGCTGTAGTCTGCCCCATTCAAAGATGTGCATGATTATTTTACAGGAGAACCTGGACCCCAAGAGGTGGGATCCTTAGGATAATGACTCATCAGAAGATGAGGACAGGGACTTCCCTGGTTGCCACAGTGGTTCAGAATCTGTCTGCCAATGCAGGGGACACGGGTTTGAGCCCTGGTCCAGGAAGATCTCATGTGCTGTGGAGCAACTAAGCTTGTGTACCACAACTACTGAGCCTGTGCTCTAGAGCCCTCGAGCCACAGCTACTGAACCTGCATGCCACAACTACTGAAGCCTGTGTGCCTAGAGCCTGTGCTCGACAGCAAGAGAAGCCACCTCAATGAGAAGTCTGCGCACCGCAATGAAGAGCAGCCCTCGCTCACCGCAACTAGAGAAAGCCCATGTGCAGCAACAAAGACCCAATGCAGTCAAAAAGAAGAAGATGGGGACATAATTATAGAGGAGGAAGAGGACCTGTGGGCACAGTCTCTGATCCAAAGTAAAAATGAAGGCCACCAGAGAACTAGAAGATAATGCAAAGAAGATCCTGTGAGTCAGAAGACAACTGTACAGAAATATTTCTCCACTGACCTAGTAGAATTAATCACCATGTTTAAGCAAAAGAGTAGGGAAGGAGTTCCAACCTGGACACTTTCATTCCCTCCACCTTCAGATAATTTCTTTGTACTGGAACCAAACAAACTCAAGTTTCCTACGTTCCCTGGACTAAAGCTGAATTATGAGCCATAGTTACAGAGTTAGCTAAAATAACTAAGGACCTCCATAGGTTTGCTGAAAATTTTAACATAGCTACTCAAACTTACCAACCTGTTTTTTTAGATATATCAGTTAGTTCACATGCCTCTTGGTCAAGCAAACATTGGATGAAATTTGCCTGATGGGAACATATTAAAAGAGATTTAGAAAAACAAACCCCTAACTTTTGGCAAAAGGCTAGAACAGTCACTGGAGAACTCCACTCAACAATTACAGTAGCTTTTCCTAAGCCTACTGATTGAAACAAAATTCAGGGTTGCACACAAAAATATGATGAACTTGCTCATGAATATTATAATTGACTTCAGATATAGTTTGCCAATATGTTTTCCCATTCATAGGTTGTCTTTTTTCCCTTGATAGTTGATTAATTAATTTTTAAAAGGGATATTTGATCTAGAAAAAATGTTTTCAAGATTATGAATTTGTTACACTCATTACAAAAAAAATTAAAAAAACAAATAAGAGAGCAGAAGCAAGAAGAACTACAATCCTGCAGCCTGTGGAACAAAAACCACATTCACAGAAAGACAGACAAAATGAAAAGGCAGAGGACTATGTACCAGATGAGGGAACAAGATAAAGCCCCAGAAAAACAACTAAATGAAGTGAAGATAGGCAACCTTCCAGAAAAAGAATTCAGAATAATGGTAGTGAAGATGATCCAGGACCTCAGAAAAAGAATGGAGGCAAAGAACAAGAAGATGTAAGAAATGTTTAACAGAGACCTAGAAGAATGAAAGAACAAACAGAGATGAACAATACAATAACTGAAATGAAGAATACACTACAAGGAATCAATAGCAGAATTACTGAGGAAGAAGAACGGATAAGTGACCTGGAAGACAGAATGGTGGAAATCACTGTGACAGAACAGAATAAAGAAAAAAGAATGAAAAGAAATGAAGACAGCCTAAGAGACTGCTAGGACAACATTAAACAAGCCAACATTCACATTATAGGGGTCCAGAAGGAGAAAAGAGAGAGAAAGGACCTGAGAAAATATTTGAAGAGATTATAATCAAAAACTAACACCTCACTTACAGAAATGGACAGATCATCCAGACAGAAAATTAATAATGAAGCACAGGCTTTAAATGACACAATAGACCAGATAGATTTAATTGATATTTATAGGACATTCCATCCAAAACCAGCAGATTACCCTCTCTTCTCAAGTGCACAGGGAACATTCTCCAGGATAGATCACATAATGGGTCACAAATCAAGCCTTGGTAAATTTAAGAAAACTGAAATCATATCAAGCATCTTTTCTGACCATAATGCTATGAGATTAGAAATAAATTACAGGGAAAAAATGTAAAAAACACAAACACATGGAGGCTAAACAATACGTTACTAAATAACAAAAAGATCATTGAAGAAATCAAAGAGGAAATCAAAAAATACTTAGAGACAAATGACAATGAAAACACGACTATCCAAAGCCTATGGGATGCAGCAAAAGCAGTTCTAAGGGGATCATTTACAGCAATACAACCCAACCTCAAGAAACAAGAAAAATCTCAAAAAAACAATCTAACCTTACACCAAAAGGAACTAGAGAAAGAAGAACAAACAAAACCTAAAGTTAGTAGAAGGAAAGAAATCATAAAATCAGATCAGAAATAAATGAAATAGAAACATCAAAAACAATAGCAAAAATCAATAAAACTAAAAGCTGGTTCTTTGAGAAAGTAAACAAAATTGATAAGCCTTTAGCCAGACTCAGCAAGAGAAAGGGGGAGAGGACTCAAATCAATAAAATTAGAAATGAAAAAAGAGACGTTACAACACACACCACAGAAATACAAAGCATCATAAGAGACCACTACAAATAACTCTATGCCAATAAAATGGACAACCTGAAAGAAATGGAAAACTTCTTAGAAAAGTTTAACCTTCCGAGACTGAACCAGGAAGAAGTAGAAAATATGAACAGACCAATCACAAGTAATGAAATTGAAACTGTGATTAAAAATTTTCCAGCAAACAAAGGTCCAGGACCAGAGGGCTTCACAGGTGAATTCTATCAAACATTTAGAGAAGAGCTAACACCCATCCTTCTCAAACTCTTCCAAAGAATTGCAGAGGAAGGAACACTCCCAAACTCATTCTACAAGGCCGCCATCACCCTGACACCAAAACCAGACAAAGATACTACAAAAAAAGAAAATTACACACCAATATCACTGATGAATATAGATGCAAAAATCCTCAACAAAATACTAGCAAGCAGAATCCAACAACAATTAAAAGGATCATACACCATGATCAAGTGTAGATTTATCCCAGGGTTGCAAGGATTCTTCATTATACACAAATCAATCAATGTGATACACCATATTAACAAACTGAAGAATAAAAACCATATGATCATCTCAATAGATGCAGAAAAAGCTTTTGAAAAAATTCAACACCCAATTATGATAAAAACTCTCCAGAAAGTGTGCAGTGTGGGAATCTATCTCAACATAATAAAGGCCATATATGACAAACCCACAGCAAACATCATATTCGATGCTGAAAAACTGAAAGCATTTCCTCTAAGATCAGGAACAACACAAGGATGTCCACTCTTGCCACTATTATTCAACATAGTTTTGGAAGTCCTAGCCATGGCAATCAGAGAAGAAAAAGAAATAAAAAGAAAACAAATTAGAAAAGAAGAAGTAAAATTGTCACTGTTTGCAGATGACATGATACTATACATAGAGAATCCTAAAGATGTCACCAGAAAACTACTAGAGCTAATCAATGAATTTGGTAGAGTTGCAGGATACAATATTAATGCACAGAAATCTCTTGCATTCCTATACACTAACAATGAAAGATCAGAAAGAGAAATTGAGGAAACAATCCCATTCACCATTACAACAAAAAGAATAAAATACCTAGGAATAAACCTACCTAAGGAGGTAAAAGACCTGTACTCAGAAAACTATAAGACACTGATAAAAACAATTAAAGATGACACATATGGATGGAAAGATAAATCATGTCCTTGGATTGAAAGAATCAATATTGTGAAAATGACTATACTACCCAAAGCAATCTACAGATTCAATGCAATCCTTATCAAATTACTAATGGCATTTTTTACAGAACTAGAACAAAAAATCTTAAAATTTGTATGGAGACAAAAAAGACACTGAATAGCCAAAGCAATCTTGAGGGAAAAAACCAAAGCTGGAGGAATCAGACTCCCTGACTTCAGACTATACTACAAAGCTACAGTAATCAAGACAATATGGTACTGCACAAAAACAGAAATACAGATCAATGGAACAGGATAGAAGGCCCAGAGATAAACCCACGCACCTATTGTCAACTAATCTTTGACAAAGGAGGCAATAATATACAGTGGAGAAAAGACACTCTCTTCAGTACGTGGTGCTGGGAAAACTGGACAGCTACATGTAAAAGAATGAAATTAGAACACTCCCTAACACCATACACAAAAATAAACTCAAAATCAATTAAAGACCTAAATGTAAGACTGGACACTATAAAACTCTTAGAGGAAAACATAGGAAGAACACTCTTTGACATAAATCACAGCAAAATCTTTTTTTACCCACCTCCTAGAGTAATGGAAATAAAAACAAAAATAAACAAATGGGATCTAATGAAACTTAAAAGCCTTTGCACAGCAAAGGAAACTATAAACAAGATGAAAAGACAACCGTCAGAATGGGAGAAAATATTTGCAAATGAATCAATGGACAAAGGATTAATCTCTAAAATATATAAATAGCTCATGCAGCTCAATATTAAAAAAAACAAACAACCAATTAAAAAATAGGCAGAAGACCTAAATAGACATTTCTCTAAAGAAGACATACAGATGGCCAAGAAGCGCATGAAAAGATGCTCAACACCACTAATTATTAGAGAAATGCAAATCAAAATTACAATGAGGTATCACCTCACACCAGTTAGAATGGGCATCATCAGAAAAACTACAAAGAGCAAATGCTGGAGAGGGTGTGGAGAAAATGGAACCCTCTTGCACTGTTGGTGGGAATGTAAATTGACACAGCCACTATGGAGAACAGTATGGAGGGTCCTTAAAAAAATAAAAATAGAATTACCATATGACTCAGCAATCCCACTACTGGGCATATACCCAGGGAAAACCATACTTCAAAAAGATACATGCACCCCAATGTTCATTGCAACACTATTTACAATAACCAGGTCATGGAAGCAACCTAAATGCCCATGAACAGACGAATGGATAAAGAAGATGTGGTACATATATACAATGGAATATTACTCAGCCATAAAAAGGAATGAAATTGAGTCCTTTGTAGAGATGTGGATGGACCTAGAGACTGTCATACAGAGTGAAGTAAGTCAGAAAGAGAAAAACAAATATATGTTAACACATATATGTGGAATCTAGGAAAATGGTACAGATGAACTTGTTTGCAAGGTAGAAATAGAGACACAGATGTAGAGAACAAACGTATGGACACCAAGGAGGAAAAGGGGGTTTGGAGTGCAGGTGGTGATGAATTGGGAGGTTGGGATTGACTTATATGCACTAATATGTATGAAAAAGGTAACTAGGGCTTCCCTGGTGGTGCAGTGGTTGAGAGTCCGCCTGCTGATGCAGGGGACACAGGTTCGTGCCCCAGACTGGGAGGATCCCACATGCCGTGGAGCGGCTAGGCCCGTGAGCCATGGCCGCTGTGTGTGTCTGGAGCCTGTGCTCCGCAACAGGAGAGGCCACAACAGTGAGAGGCCCGCGTACTGCAAAAAAAAAAAAAAAAAAAAGGTAACTAATTAAAAAAAAAGAAAAACTAATAAGATTAAAGCTGATAATTTAACAAAAATTAGGCACCTTAGTAATTTCTACTAAGATTTTTATGAATATCAGTATTTATGCATGTACATATTTTCTTTGCATTTTCCCTCTAAGCCTATTTCATTTCTAAAATTTTTCACTTACCATCATAAAAATCATGAGGAATTATTCATAAACATTATTCTAATGGATTGATAATATTCATCATGGGGATGTTCTTTAATTCATTATGCCATCTTATTAGTGGGTACTTAAGTTGTTTTGTGTTTGTGTATGTGAGTATGTGTGTGTGTGTATGCATGTATGTATGCATGTGTGTATGCATATGCTCATATGCTTCATTGGTTCTCAGATGGCCAGGGCCTAGTCAATCATGCTCCTCAGTTTCTTCCATATTTTTAGCATCAGTACATACAAGTCCTCTTTTGTTTCTTCTCATTTTCCATGATCTATATTACCATTCTTATCAATTATAGGTCCCAAGTTTAATGCGTTTTATGTATATCCTGGAACATGCAGGTATCCTTTTAAATTATGATATATTTTATGTTTACATAACTTTCTAGCAAATGGTATAATGTTTTAAAATTTCCAGCATTTTAACACAGAGACTCTCTTTTCTGAGGATTATGCATTCTGCTGTATGTACATATAATCTGTTTTTTCTTACTGTTGCCCAGTGTATAGAACATTGAAAACTATTTTATTTCCCATTCTCCACCAGCACAAGTAACATTGGATTAAATGTTCTCCTACATGTCCACTTCCATACTTGGAGAGAATTTCCTTGAAACTTATAATCAGAAATGGGACCTCTGGGATAAAGAGCATATATGGTCTTCCAGGAATTTTGCTAAATACTGACATTTTGCTTTCCAGAATACCTGAAATAGTTTACAATCACATTTATGTGATGTTTATGAGTTTTTTTTTGCCCAGCTTCTTTGTCAGCACTTGGTATTATCTGAGTTACTATTTTTTGCCATTTTGATGCATGTAAAGTGATATTTCTTAGTTTTAATTTGTATTTCTCAAATGACTAGTAAGTTTGGCTACCTTTTCACATACTTCTCACTCATGTAACTTCCCTGTTCATTTTCTATGTCTGCTTTCTTTGTGTTTCCTTTTTAGTAGTTTAAAAAATATCTCCACAAATTATTATGTACCCCTCCTTTCAAGAGGTGTTGCTCAATTCTCCTCATTTTGAGTGTGGGCTGGACTTCTAAAGAATAGAATGTGGCAGAAGTAACGGTGTGTCACTTGATATGGTCTAATTGTTACTACCTGTCCTTGAATCATTCTGTTCATATTCCTATATATTTCTGACATGTCCTAACATCTAATAGAATGAATGTCCTGGCCTTTTTGAAAGTTAACCAGAGTATTTGAAAGCCTTTGAAAACCAGAGTATTTGTAGATTCTTACTCTTCCATATCTATTTTAGAATGATTTATTGACTCTTCCCCTAATACCTCTAATAACTTCCTCTAATTTTCAAAAGTTTAAATACCCTCATTCTTTTCTCACAAAGAAATAGAAATTTGTGCAAAAGGTTCACATCCTTTTTTTAAAAAAATTATTTTATTTATTTATTTTTGGCTGTGTTGGGTCTTCGTTGCTGCGCACAGGCTTTCTCTAGTTGCGGTGAGCGGGGGCTACTCTTTGTTGCGGTTTGCAGGCTTCTCATTGTGGTGGCTTCTCTTGTTGCGGAGCACCAGATCTAGGCACGCAGGCTTCAGTAGCTGTGGCTCACAGGCTCTAGAGTGGAGGCTCAGTAGTTGTTGTGCACAGGCTTAGTTGCTCTGAGGCATGTGGGATCTTCCCGGACCAGGGCTTGAACCCGTGTCGCCTGCATTGGCAGGTGGTTTCTTAACCACTGTGCCACCAGGGAGGCCCCTCACATCCTTTTTATACATACAATATAAATTTGTTTGAATAAATACAATATTCAAACTATATTTAGCTATGACTTAAGCTCTTTCAGCTCTCTATCCTTAGATAGGACCCTTCTACTTTCAAGGGGTTCCTACCCCTAAATGGGCAAAAGCCTGATATCAGAATGACTGACTGACACCTATAACCAAAGTTCTGGCATAAATTTCCATACAATTGCTTCATCAAACAGGGGAGAATTCTTTTTTTTTTTTTTTGAGAATTCTTGATTTTACTATTTTTTAACAAATTCTCCTGGAACGACAGGATGACAAAATCTATTCACAAAAATTCTTAGTCTTAATATCCATAAGCCATAATTCATTACTATATTCTATTTGGATTGAATAATAAAACCTAGAAGTTTCAAATAAGGATCCTTTTATACCTGGACAGGATTTTGATAGGGGCCTATGTTCATTCTGCTTGTATTATGGGAAGGCAACCAAGAATAGTGATTGTAATATTAGTATCTTTTCTTCCAATTAGAAGAAAAAATGTATATTACATAGTAGGATTAGAGGGATTATTGGTTCCATTTGGTGATTTTTCTTAGAAATAGCGCATACAGGTGTTTATTACGGATCATTTGGAAAATTAAAATGACATAAAGCTTTATCTTTCAGTTTGTCTTCCATGTATATTAAAGCATAAAGTTAAAGTAATTAAGCTGCTAGATCACCCCTTACCTGAAATGAGTTATTTTGATACATCTCAGTTGAGAGAACAGGTTGCCAGCGGGGAGGGGCAGGGGGGAGGGGTGGATTATGAGTTTGGGTTTAGCAGATGCAAACTATTATATATAGAATGGATAAACAACAAGGTCCTACTGTATAGCACAAAGAACTATATTCAATATCCTGTGATAAACCATAATGGAAAAGAATATGAAAATAATGTATGTATATATATACATGTATAACTGAATCACTTTGCTGTACAGTAGAAATTAACACAACGTTGTAAATCAACTGTATTTCAATAAAATAAATTTTAAAAATTAATGCATGATACAAAATTCATGTTAGACTATGATTTTTTTTTTTTTTTGCGGTACGCGGGCCTCTCACTGTTGTGGCCTCTCCCGTTGCGGAGCACAGTCTCCGGACGCGCAGGCTCAGCGGCCATGGCTCACTGGCCCAGCCGCTCGCAGCATGTGGGATCCTCCCGGACCGGGGCACGAACCCGGGTCCCCTGCATCGGCAGGCGGACTCTCAACCACTGTGCCACCAGGGAAGCCCTAGACTATGATTTTAACAGTAGGATTTCCACAATTGTCCAGAATGGTTATATAACCAACACAAGCTAAACTTCATTTGAAGTACTTTGTGCTTCTAAACACATCTCAAGTATCCTAAATGGTCTCAAATAGTAACAGGAAAGTGACTCCTAGCCTGCAGTTGCCAAGTGGTAAGACTAACCCATGGATAGAAGCTAATAGGTCATCAGGAGATCACTACGTACAGCTGTACACGAAAACCAAGTGAACAAACTATTTTCAAAGGTAATAGAAATATTTTGTTCTACTATATGTAGAAAGGAGTATAAAACACCATATAAACATTTTATTGCAATTCTTTGTATGATTGTTATTTACAATGCAGTGCAAGAATGCTCCCAGTAGCTGATAGTGGTTTGAGATAAAATGTTCTTTGTAAAGCAATTTCCACTATTTTCCATCTACACCAATTTAATGTATTCAGTTGTTTAAAACAGCTATTTTTATATTCGGTTAAATGTAATATTACAGTTCATATCATTTTCTTTTCACAGGAAAGTGATTCTATGAATCTAAAACTGAAAATTTAGATCAAAAGAAAACAAATTTAAATCGAGAAAATAATATGGAATAATAAATCAGTTAAATGATTTAACTGGGTCAACTAATTGTTTCTACAAATCAATCAATTATTTGATAAAATTTGTTGGTCAATTTAGTTAAAATATTAATCCAGATTGTTTTGTAGAAATCTTTCTTTTGCCTGACTTCTACTTATTCATCAAGACTCAACCAACTAAAGGGTGACATCATTCAGTAGACCTTGGATCTGACCTTCTTATCATTTTACTCCCAGTTCCCCCAAGGGTTCCAATAGTGTCTTGTGTTATCTCTGTTATGGCTCTTTAATTACAAGTGTTAATATTTATTGAGTCCCAGCTTTTGTCACACATTATCTAATTTCATCTTCAACAACTCTGTGAGACAATTTTTTTGTTCGTGGTGTCGTTTTGTTTGTTTGATAAATGAAGATACTGAGATTCGTGAGTTAATTAATTTACCCACAGTAAGTTAGTTAATAAATAACAAAGATCAAGAACGTATGATCAGAGAGACGAGAGAAGAGCCATGAACAGTGTTTGGTCTCAGAGGTCAAAAAGAAAAGAGAATTCCAAGGAGAGGAAAGTCAAGAAAATCAAAGCAAGAAATATGATAGCTAAGATAGAGCAATAATTATCATTGTATAGTTTTAGTCTGGTGTTGGTGGCAGAATCTAAATTATATTATTTTTAAAAAGCAGTGTATAAAGAAGTAGTCAAGATTCAAATTTGGATCTGTTTGATTTGAAAAGCTCCCAGTTTTTCTTCCAAGCTAGCAGCTTTCAGATGTTAGTACGTATGCATATGAAGCTTCTAGAGAAATTCTTATGAATGTAGGTTCCTGTCTCAAACAGCAAATCTCTGGAGTTAGACGTTGCATTTTTAAGAATCACCACCCCCAGGTGATTCTGGTGAAGTTGCCACTGGGCCACACTTTTAGATACATTGAACTCATGCCTACTATAACAAGGAGCTTCTTGAAAGCAGGGACCTCACTGGGTCTTCAGTAGTGAGCAGAATGCTTGATTCACGGTGAGGATCTAATGTAGTTTTGCAAAGCTAAACTGTGTTGTGGTTTGGAACAAATAATTTACTGTAATTTGAAAATATTATCTTACATGGGAGTGGCCATAATTTCTATAACTCAAGCACCCCGTTTGTTTGTGTTCTGAATTTGCATGCTGATTCTAAACAGTGTCCTTTTTTGTTTCCCAGTGGTTTGGATCTTTGCCCTATGAATGGTCTCCTGACTTATTTCAATGTATAACTATTTTCATTGACTGTTGTAACAATTCATTTGAGAGGACTTTAGCCTTCTTTAAAATAACTTGGCTTACCTCTATCCAATCTTTTTTCTAGCTTTTGTGATTTTAATTCTTATCCCAAAGATCGTATATGCTTATTTTTGAAAACTGAACATTTTAGCAAAGTAATAGGTAAGTAAATTTTTCTTGTTATTCTGCAATAGATGACATAGTTGTATACTTCCTTTCAATCCTATAATTATACATATTTACAAAAAGTATTATAACGTATATATCATTTTGTAACCTCTTTTTGAACTTAAATCATTAACAATGTTTTTACTATTAATTTTCACTAAAACTAAACTTTAAATAGACACATAGTATTGAAATGAATGTATATATTATATGTTTAACCATTTGCATATTTTTGAACTTTTAGGCTATTTTCAATGGTTTCATATTAAAAACTATGTTGGATAAATTCTCATATTTAGATCTTTACACACTTTTTTTACTGTTCCCTTAGCATACATTTCTAGAAATAAACTTCCTAGCTCAAAATATAAATATACTCAAGTTTTTTTGCAAGATTTCCATGTAAAATGTTTTACAATTTATATGCCCTAAGTAGTGTTTGAAAATATCTAAGTACCCTCATTAACATTAGATTTTATTACTTTAAAAAATTTGGTCACTCTGAAGGTGACAAATAATTTTATTTAATGTTTTAACTTGATTACCAGGAAGTTAAATTATTAATTATGTTTATTATTTGTTCATTTAAAAAAAATTATAAAATGCTTCTTATGTCCTCTTTGCTGGACAGAACTATTAATTCCTCAGGATTTTATGATAGTCCAAAAAGATGGCTCTCCCACTTCTGGTGGAGGATTCAACATAATTTCCTGATTTCATCATCTTTGAAAGTGCTTTACCAAGTACAACTGCTCCTCTGTTGTCAGGACCGGCCCTGAGTTATGGTGAGAATTAAAGGAGATAAAGAAAGTAGATGACATTAAAAAAGTAAAGTGCTTTTCTCAGTACCTGGCACATAGTAATCATCCAATATATGGAACAAATGATCATAATTATATTAGGCAAATATAATCCTTGAAATAACTGATAAGCAAAATGATGGTCCAAACAGAAGTTCGTAAACAGGAAAATATAAGCATATTGATGCTTCTTGTGCAGCTGAAATAAGATAATATATATGCATACTCCTTGAAATCTAGAAAGCTGCATATGTTGAAACTATCACTATAATTAAAGTAGTTCCTATAATCTATTGATGGCCATCGATCAGTAAAGCAGGTGCTGTTATTTTTTCACTTTGGAGAGAAAAACACTAGGCAAGAAAAATTTTAAAGTTGACCAAGATTACATAGCCAGCAAGTGGTAGAGCCAGGATTCCAAATAGGGGATTGGTGTGACACCAAACTCTAGCTTCTAATATGTCATGAGGTAGCTTTTAAGGTCTCTGTAAAAAAGATGGAATACATCAGGTTGATACCTGGTGCAGGAGTTCTAAATTTATTTTTGTCTGAGGAAAATGTCAAGTGCTACTTTGGGAATCCTATGAAAACCCTGGACTCAAGGGGTTTGAGGCTGAGGCTCATTCATTTTCTCTGTGGTATATACCATGTGTACTACACATCTTTTCTTTGTTTTCTGTTTTGTTGTTATAAACATACCATGCTATTTCAGATATATTTCCTGACAAACATTTGTAAAAGTTTCTCATGCAATGTAACTAGCAAGTGGAAGTTGCTGGGTTCTAGATTGCAAAATGTTTCCATGAACAAATTATAACATCACATTATTTGAATTCCTTTAATGTATAGTTATATATATAGAAATGTATGCTAACCTTACAGAATGAGTTAGAAGGTACCTCCTTCCTATTTTCTATAAAAATGATTTATATAGAATTGAAAATATATATTCTTTGAATGCTTGGCAAAACTCGTATGTAAATTCTCTGGGACCTGGTATTTATTTTTAAATTCAAATGTCCAATTCAGCACTCTTTTTTATGGTTACATGAGTAAACAGATTTTTTAATTACTTCTTGAGTCAGTTTTAGCAAATTGTATCTTTCTAGAAATTCTTATATTTTGTTTCATGAAGTTATTTGTTAAATACAACATTGTCTTAATATTTTATTTCAGTTGCAACTCTATTATGTACCCTTTTCCTTTTATTATTGTTTATTTCTGCCTTTTGCCTATATTTTTGTGTGTGTGTATCTGTGTTTGTGTGTGTGTGTTTAAACCCCCCAATTAGATTTTGTTTTTTACTATTTGTATACTCAATTTTTATTTATATATACCCACATGTCTATTGTTTATTTAGTCTACTTGTCTTTCTGTAACTCTGACCTTTCTGAGATCATTTTTCTTCTTATTGAAGGACATTGTAAGTTCTTTAGTGGCAAGGTTTTGGTTAAGATGAGAAAATTAACTGAAAATGTCTTTATTTCACTCTGATTATACCAATGTAAGTTGAATGTTTTATTCTCTTAGCACTTTGAAGATATTCCGCTGTTTCCTACTTTTATTTCTACCAACTATTTATATTATTATTATTATTCCTTTTTACATAATTTGTTTTTTCTCTGCTTATATCCTCTTTGTTAATCTATATTTTGACTCTAATATATATTCCTTTTATTGTTGATGTCTAGGATTTCTTTGCTTCCTAAATTTAAGAATTGCTATGCTTGGACTTCCCTGGTGACACAGTGGTTAAGAATCTGCCTGCCAATGCAGGGGACACGGGTATGAGCCCTGGTCCAGGAGGATCCCACATGCCACAGAGCAACTAAGCCTGCGAGCCACAACTACTGAGCCTGTGTTCCAGAGCCCGTGAGCTACAACTACTGAGCCCATGTAACACAACTCCTGAAGCCTGGGTGCCTAGATCCTGTGCTTTGCAACAAAAGAAGCCACCGCAATGAGAACCCTGCACACCACAACAAAGAGTAGGCCCTGTTCACCGCAACTAGAGAAAGCCCGCGTGCAGCAATGAAGACCCAATGCAGCCATAAATAAATGAATAAAATAAATTAAAAAAAAAAAAGAATTGCTATGCTTCATCAACTCCATATTTTTCTGGTTACGTCACTTCCCCATTAGCTCTATTACCTCCTTCTGGAAATCTGACACCTCTTCCTTTCCTCCATGTCTCTTATGCGTAGCTTCACATTACCCATCTGATGATGTATCTCTGGTGACAGCTTCGTGTAACTTCTTGATATCTATCTTTTAGTTCACTAATTTACTTTCACAATGTCCAATCTGTTCTTTAATCATTCCTTTGAGTTTTTAATTATGACATTTTCTATTATTAGAAGTTGTATTTAATGTTTTTCCCCTCAAGTTTACTTGGTCATTTTGATAGTCTCTTGCAATGTATTTATAGTTTTAATTCACTCTTTGTTTACTTTAAACAAATTATTTCTGTTTACTTTTTCCAGATAACTTGAAGCACTACCAACCTTTGTTTTCTTTAATAAAAATTCTCAACTGTGATTATTCTAATTAAAGTTGCAAAATTAGAAAGGACTCAAACTTTTAAACCATATGTGGGCCTACTGAAGGCTATCATTTCTCATGGAGATGCTTTTTTCCCTTTTCCACTCTAAACCAGAGCTGAGAGCAATAAGCTCTTTCAATGTCTACCTCTGAGGAGAAATGCTCTTCCATGACTCCAGTTTATCCTTTTCTGAGCCCTGCCTTTATTGGTAGGAGAGGTCTCTGATATGAACCCCAACTCTGGGAAAGCCCAATGGGATTTTTTTTTTTTTGCCATCTAATTAATTACTTACAGAATTAAAACGAATTCAGACTTCTCAAACCTAAGTTCTCAAATTTAGTAGGTACATAAATCACTTGAGTATCTTAAAAGATAGATTCTCAATAAGCAGGTGGAGCCCAAGATTTTGCACCTCCAATAAGCACTCAGGAGATGCCAGTACCGCTGGTTTAAGAATCAACACTGAATCTCAAGGCTATGACCATCAGAGACTGCAGAACCAGTGGCTATTCAGTGGCTTCAGTGCTAGCTTAGCTCTAGGAATTTATTCTCCTAGTTTGTTGCTGGCCACAAATGATTTCATTTAATTTCTTATAATGTCATATATTTATTTAGAAGGATGTCTTATATTTTATCTAGCATGAGTGTTTTGCAGTATGCAGATTTTAATCTACTATGTTGTGGGAAACAGAATTCTTCTCCATGTAAGGGAGAGAGTCTTATAATCCTTGGTATTCATATGCAAACTCAACCTATTAAGCATTATTTGTATACTATAAAAAAAAGTTGCACTGACATAGATTTAATCAAACATTTTCATATGGAATAAAATTCAGTCATTTTAAATGACTTCTAATTAGCTTTAATGATACACGCAAAAAGAAAAATGAATAAATGAAATAACAATACAGTGAACTTTTACATAATTTATGCAGGTGACAGATGAAAAATAGATCTCATACAAACATATTAGAAACCCATGGCTTGACTGTTTTCTACGACAGGGTTATATTAAAGTAGACTTACTGTACTTTTTTTTGTTGTTGTGTTTTTGTTTTTGCGGTACGCGGGACTCTCACTGTTGTGGCCTCTCCCGTTGCGGAGCACAGGCTCCGGACATGCAGGCTCAGCGGCCATGGCTCACGGGCCCAGCCGCTCCGCGGCATGTGGGATCTTCCCGGACCGGGGCACGAACTCGCGTCCCCTGCATCAGCAGGTGGACTCTCAACCACTGCGCCACCAGGGAAGTCCCAAAGTAGACTTACTATACTTTTGATCAATGCATTTTAAAACCTATAATAAAACTCTTTTCATACTTTCTAAAAAAATCTGAATTGCAACCATTTGATAGTTGTCTTATAAATGTTTAGATCACTTAAAAATATTCATTCAAACTTACTTGTGCCACTTTATAGCTTTGATTAGATATTGATGATGCAGAACACTTAATTTCTCATAGTTTCATGCCAGGAAGGTGAGTGCTACTAAAATCTTGCAAGTTATTAAAGTCCCACTGCAATGACTATTTCTTTAAGTAATAAAAGGTTAATAAAAATTATGATTATTTTGTTTAACTGCCTTTTAAAACAACAAGCCTCTTAAAGGTTATTCTAATCAAAATCTCAAAAAGCTGCTCAAATCAACAGCAAAAACTTGACATATCTAGTGACATTTGAATCTTAGAACAACTCAAGAACAAACAAATGAATGCTAAAGGTTTGATTGTAGATATTATTTATGAAGTCCCATTAGACCATATTTTCATTTTTAAAAATAAAACAGAATGTCCCTATGTGCAAATTGTAAAACACATTCTAGAAGCATATGCCAACAAGAATAGATTTTTACAAATGAAAAGAAGGAATGACCCATTCTTTTCCCACAAAAAATAGTGTACCAGAAAAAAAAAATCTATACTGGAAGTAAATGAAGAAACTCAACTAAGCATAGGTTGTCTCAACTACAGTGTGCAAATAAAATAAGCAAAGACATAAAGCAGAATGGATTCATTGTATAAAAATTAATTAAAGTGAATGAGACTTTTTTTCCCCAGATATAGCAAGGGAAATGATGAAATTAGCAAAAGGTAAAATATATATCACTAATGAATAAACAAGGACATGAAATAAATGAATACTCTTAATTGTTAGTGTTCTGAATTAAGAAAGAAATAATTGATTCACTGAGAATTGTACAGACTCTTCAAAAAATGGTCATTGACAAAAGACACATTAAGAAATTATTGAGACAATGTGAACATGCACTAATTTCCAAAACCAGATGCTGCAGGCTATGAACACTCCAGAAGGAATTTATAATCATTTTCATTGAGTCCCTTAAAGTTGTTCTTAAGATATCCTTAACAACAAGACAAGTTTGAGAAGAATTAAAAAGTAAAAACAAAACAAAATATGAACCTGACTTAACTGAGACAAATGATCCTGAGTATGGCTTAGTGTAAGTCTGTTAAGAAGAAGTAAATGTTATGTCTTTACCTCATAAATTCTTAAAAGTGGTAAGGATTATATCTTTTCAATATATTTATAAAGTTCTTGGTGATGGTTTCTCTCTTTGATAATATCAATAGTAAAGTTATAGATAGAACAGATCCAGATTTTCCAGCTCAGTAGTTCTAATGAATAAAACAGGGAATACTTAATAAAATATGAAGATCATGTACTATTCCATCCTCCGTTCATGTCCATGTGAGGCTAAGCTAGAGAAATAATACCTATGCTCCTTTCGAACGAACATAGAATTAGATCACATTTGATCAGTCATTATCTGATCAAAATGGCTAACATTGCATTCTGTGCTTTTGCTGTTTTTGCTAAGAAGCAAAGGAGGTGACGTTTTGTCATAGAACATGAAGAGACTCGAAATAATATTTTAAAAGACTTTTATACAGCTTACAATCTAAATATCTTATAATAAAATTCAAAAGAATAAGCTATTAATAACCCATGCTCACATGACCTTATAAATAAGGCAGTGTACTCTGAGAATCTTAAATCACTAATGGTTTTTTATGTCTGTGTTTTTTTCTCCTACATGAACAGGTCTGCACTAGTCTGCATTAATTAAATTTAAGTAGGATTTCTGAGCCTGGATCATCATTAAGTCTGTGGCCCTGATTTAAATCTGCAGTAAAACATTTCTCCATTAAGCCTTGTGCTTTTGTGTCATATTTCATACACTAGTTGTCTCTTAATTAAATCCATGATGGTTCACCAACACAGACTATTAAAATAACTATACTTTGCTCTTGACATATTTATGAGACAGAGTCATAAGACTATAGACTGATACTTGAACTACTCACTAGAAATGCTAATAAGATTATGATGAAGGTAAGATTGGAATATTCCTCTTCTTTCTCTCCTCTTCTTTCTAGAGATTTATTTTTATAACTGAAGTTCACTTCTATTTCAGATTCTAACTTTTATGCCAGGCCATCCGAAAGCTCTTTCATTGTAGAATAACTGCCAATTAATAGTCAATGGAAGCCTTGCAAAGTGTTAATTTACATCACATGATATTAATATAAACATTCAGATATATTCTCCTCTGAATTTTTTTCTATTCACAGCTGCAAATAAATATGTTAATCTAGATATATGTTTGCCAAGCCTTTAGGTGTTCAGAGTGAAGAAAATTTACAAGGCCTGAAAAGAGAAAATAGCCCTGAGTGAGAAAGCAGTTAACTTTTAGATGGGGTGAAAGGAAGTCCACATATGTCAACCTCAGATATACTGAATTTTCAGTCTGCTCACCACAAAGAATGATGGTGTCTTCCCGGGAGATTTTTCAGAGAACTTCTTCCTCACAGCATATGGTAAAAGAGAGTTTCCAGTTTGCTTTGCTTGCTTTCAGTAGCTTGATGTACACTTTGTTTTTTTTTTTATTTTTCTTAGAAACATTTTTTTTAATCATTTGTTTGGGAAGTAGGGGGTAGGGCCTTTAAGGGGGAGAAGTGAGATTAAAGGATCATAAATTTCAAATAATCAAAGCAGAGAATATGGACAGAACAACAGGGAAGCTCTTCATCGAGTGACTAACACAAACAGGCATTATCTAATACAAATACAGGGAGGAGCTTTTAAATCCATTTATCTGTTTCTTTCTGGTATCAGTATAAGTTCTGCAGCTTTTAAAAATAATACTATACAATTCATCATTCGGCTCAATATTTTTAGCAGAAGTTTTTAAGAGTAAACAAAAATGAGAGATTTTAACTTATAGTTTTATTTCAGCGTAGGTCTGCAATGAGCAATGCAAGTATGAAATAAATTCTAAGGTCTTGTCAAGAATAGCAGCTACAGTCAGGCAGCTCCACTAAACACATTAAATCTAATAAAATCACCCTCACGTACTCCTGACACTAGTAGTAATTAAAATAACTTGTTTCAAAAAAATTGGTCCTATACATGAATACTTATTGGCAATTATTTCTTAGTTCTTCAAACCAAAGATAACATAATTTGATTCTCACACAATTTTCTTGTCAATGTGGTTCATATTGGGTTTTATATGCAGCTTAAGACTGTTAATTGCCATTTTGAGCCTCACAGTAAAATAGAGTTCAATATGTCGCTTTTCTCAAGCATAGAGAAATGTTTGAGAAATGCTTGTCTTAGTCTAATGAACTGTGAATAATTTACATCCTGAGTCCTGTTTTTCAGTATAAGTGGTTCTGACTTTTCTTAAAACTTGTAAAGCCTAATCAACTTGTTACATTCATCTGATTAAAGAAATCTATGACAAAGTAGAAAGATGAATCCAGTGCTTCTTAAAGGCTGCTTTGGTGTTGTTTTGATTTTTTTAAAGGCCACTTTTTCATTTGGTTCTATTTTTCCTTTAACATTCTAGACAACGTATTATAAACCAAGGGTTTTATTTTCCATATTTGTGAGAAAATATTATCTGACTTAAAATATTTCCAAAATCTCCTATTTCTTGGCAGGCACACTCTTGAATTTAGAGACCTAGCTGTTCTGTCAAGAAGAAAAAGGAGCTCTTTTAGGGTGTGAATATTTTTCATTTCTGAAAGAATCACAAATATGAGACGTGATTCCAGCTACTTCTGAGCATGTATGCTTAACAGAAGTAGGCGGAAGAGATCAAGATAGTGAATCTACATTCAACAACGACCAGTGAAAACAGCAGCTTTGTGTCACTGGCATGAGGGTGGTGCAGACATTTTATATTGCACAGGAATTTGAAAAAGAAGTAAGCAAGTTTAATATTCACTAGGTATTTGCTCAAGGATCATTTTTTGGTAAAAGGTATAATTTTAAAAAGACTTAGAAATATATTAGAGAATGTGTGAGTCAAAAGGAATTTTAGAGACAATTTGATTTTACTCCTCATTTTGTGACAGAGGAAGCTAAAGTCCAGAGAAATTAAGTAACACATTTATTGTTTCATAACCTTGCTGCAGACTGATTGGTAACAGAACAAAGGGACTCATGATGTCAATTCTCTAAAATTAGGAATATGAAGAGAAGACGTATCAGTGAAGGGACCAGCAAACAGTTATTCTTTCTGAGACCATATTGTGCTACGGCTGCCTGTAAAAGAGATCCCTGCTTGAAGCTACATGCCTGCCGGCTATGGGGTCTCCTTATCCTCAAAGTATGGATAAGGAAAACGTAGTGGAAGATGAAGGCGGGGGGAAGAGATAATTTTTTTGCATTTTGAATCTACCCAAATATTGAAAGTCCATGAAGTTAAATGGCAGAATGGAGTCCCACTGTGTATATATATTTGTATTTGTATATATTATTGTTTCTGGGTAAACTGTGAGTTAGAATATGTCAGAAGAATCATCAAGCAAAGCTAGAAGGTGGATATCAACTACCCCAAAATTCAAGGTATGGAAACTAAAATGGAGCCACTGGCAAAAAAGATGAGGATATGCTGAAGTCAAATTTGGCAGTAAATGGGCAACACAGAGAGGACAGGCCAGGAGACCCAACCCAAGGACTAGGACAAGAGAAATAATGACATGTGTTGTGGAAAATCAGAATCTACGTATAAGAGAAAAGTATAATATCAGGGGCTGGAAATTTTTTTTTTCAGCAAAGGGCTAGGTAGTAAATACTTGGGGCTTTGAAGGTTATATGTTCATTGTCATAAGTACTGCAGTCTGCCAGCCATAGACAATATATATACAAAAGGGGATAGCTGTGTTCCAATAAAACTTTTTTTACAAAAAGAGGAACCAGGTGGATTTGACCTGCAGGCTATAATTTGGCTATGACTCTTTTAGATAGAAAGGTAGATACAGATAGATGCTGGGTAGATGGTTAGATATGAGAGAGAAGGGGAGAGAGAGAGAGAGAGAGAGAGAGAGAGAGAGAGAGAGGTATAGGTATAAATCTTTATCGCTTCATAAGCAACATACTTATTTCTCGGATTGTAACTAAATACACTCTGAGAATGATAAAGGAGCATAGGTTTCTATTAAAAATAAAGAACACATCTTTGCTCCAAATAATCTCCACACCACAGCCAGCACAACTTTAAAATATACAAATCCAGTCAGATCCTCCTACGATTAAAACCCTCCCAAGGCTTGCCATTACAAGTAGACTACAGTTTTGAACCACGCTTAATTCTCTCATTTCACCTTTTACCATTCTCTTTCTTATTCACCACACTTTAGCTCAACTGGCCTTGTGATTTTTCAAACATAGAGATTGACACCAAAGTCATTTAGCTCACTGTTCTCACTGAGTAAAACCTGCCTTCTCATATTTTGGTATGATTGGCTTTATTTCAATATTCAGGTATCCTTCAATATTCAGGGCATCAGGTCATACCTTCTCTGTTTACTTTCTTTGTAACACACTCGTCAAAGTCAGAAATTACTTTATTCACTTACTTGTTTATTTCCTGTCACCATAACTAAAATAAAGCTGCTATAAGGGAAAATATGCCTGTGACACTTCTCACTACATTTTAGGACTTGTAAGAGTGCCTGACACATGGTAGATGCTCATTAAATATTTGTAAGTAAATAAACCTGATAAGACTTTTTCATACATTTTCTTTTGTGATGTTCAGAAGAGTCTTGCAATGTGCTATAAGTATTATTGCCAGATAATAAAATGAGGTCTCAGAGAAGTTATATGATTTGTCCACATTTACTGAGGTATAAAATGGCCTAACTATACTGTCCAGTGTTTCGTTCTAAACCCAGTTTGTTTAACATTTGTTATCTGTCAAAACTCTACTAACACTTACAAATATTAGCTCCTTGTAAAACCTTTGTGCCATAAGTACTAGTATCAGCATCATTTTATAGGTGAGAAAACTGAAGGACAGAGAGATTAGATAACTGTACAATGTCTCAAGAATAGCAAGGGGCACAGCTTGGATTCAAACCCAGGTATTAGAGCTCTGGAGTCCTTGTTCTTGACCAATACATTATGCTGTATTTATACAAATACAGTCTGTCTGCAAGATGCTTAGATTTGAACAACTGTAAATAATGTATTCATTTCCTATGGTTGCTATAATAGATTATCTCAAATTAGTGACTTAAAACAACGCAAACTTATTCTCTAAAAGTTCTGAGATCAGAAGTCTAGAATGAATCTTATGGGACTAAAATCAAGCAATCAGCAAGGCTAGTTCCTTTTTAATTCTCCGGGAGAGAATCCCTTCTTCCGTCTTTTCTAGCATCTAGAGGCCCAGTGTATTCCTTGGTTTGTAGCCCCTTCCTTCATATTCAGAACCAGTGGGTAATATCTTCTGTCTCTGACTCTGCTTCCCTGTGCTTCCGTCATCTTTTTGTGACTCTGACCCTCCTATATCCCTCTTGTAAGGATGCTTGTGATTATATTTAGGCCCACCTTGATAATCCAGGTTAATCTGCCCTTCTCAACATCCTTAATTTAATCAATTTAATTGCATCTGCAAAGTGTTCTTTACTTTATGAGGTATCATTCACAGGTTCTGGAGATTAGGATGTGGAAATCTTTGGAAGGCTACCACAAATAATATCTAGCCAACTGTTCAATATCAATTATTTTAACCACTTAACCAAGCATAAGTGGAATGAAAGTGAATGTCATATTGTTGCTGCTCAAATGTCAATCTGACCCCTTGTGCTAAATTGCCACCCTCATACCCATTCCCTGCACCTCATTTTCAGCCTGCTCTAATTTTCCCCATAGAGCTGCCACCATTCACAACTATAAAATTTACTCTTTCTTCTACTAGAACATAAACTCTGTGAAGGAAGGGACTTTGATGGATTTGTTCACAAATGTATCCCATCCCCCATGCTTAAAACAATATCTAGCACATAATGGGCCCTCAATAATTGTCTGATAAATAACAAATACATGAATAAACATCAGTTCACAGATCAGCTCCTGAGAGAGTTGGGTAAGGTTGATGGGATAACAGCTTTGTTAACTGAGTTTTTAATTGACTATTTAAAAAATATTCTACACAGATTATTCTGCTACAATAATATGGTCTTATTATTGAACTCTTTATGATGACAAAAGCATGCAATCTATTATTATAATACACCCAAGGGATAGGATAGTGTCTGGCACATAGTAGGCACTCAATAAAATTTGCTGAGTATATGAATGGATCACAGATTCAGGTACATAAGGAGTCAACTTCTTTGATATGCTCATAGCTAAAAATGAATCTTTCAGCATGCTAAAAAAGATTATGTTAATAGATTATAACAGAATTCTAATAGTATATTCTAATATTGTATTTAAATATATACATCTTCCATAGTTTTCAATGCTAATCCTATATGTGGGGGGCCGGAGGGGTGAGTGAGAGAAAGAATTGGAACATCACTGTAGTAGAATTTAGTCTACTTTTTTTTGTACCACAACTTCCCAGAATTATTTTGACAGAAGCATATAGGAGTCTGGAGTCCAGCTACTTAGTAGTAGGACTTGAAACTATCAGTCACTTTGTTACAAGCAAAGTGGTGTAAGAAAGACTATACTGATTCCTTTGACCACACCATGGTCAAGATAATTCTTTAAACTGATGGGTCACTGAGATGAGGATTAAGACTGGAATATATTGTTATATGCAAATTACCTAAAAGTCAGAAATGAGGCTGATCTTATTTAGCTGAGGTCATCTCAAGGATTTTTTTCTAGCTATTTTATAGTTTCTAATTCTGTAATTCATTGGAATATGAACAGATAGTAGAATTAATTTTGACCTATATCACTGTATCAACCCTTATGACCTGAAGAACATACATATGCACTATCATTTGCATTTAACTTTTTTTTTTTTTTTTTTGCGGTACGCGGACCTCTCACTGTTGTGGCCTCTCCCGTTGCGGAGCACAGGCTCCGGACGCGCAGGCTCAGCGGCCATGGCTCACGGGCCCAGCCGCTCCACGGCATGTGGGATCCTCCCGTACCGGGGCACGAACCCGCGTCCCCTGCCTCGGCAGGCGGACTCTAAACCACTGAGCCACCAGGGAAGTCCCTACATTTAACTTTAATATATAAAAGCATTCTAGACTGAATAGGGTGAAGTAGTTTGAGAGTTAACTGGTCCATCTTCCTCTACCCTAGTTCACTTTTTGCTATTTGTGTGGGTATCTGAGTAACTCATATGATGTACTCCTTGCATTTGGAAGTTCTCCTTAGTCCTAACTTAAATATCTATTCAAATGCATCTTATTTTACTTTATTTTGTTTTAAAAATGTTAGCCCCTCTGTGGACAATAGACCTGCTTCCATTTGAATTTACTAGATCACTTCATAGTTTAAGTGTGGTACATAACTCTTTTGAAATTGTCCTTTAAAAAGCAAAGATCCTAACTTTCCAGAAAACCTTTTACGATTAATGGGAAATGGCTATCTGCTGGTATAGGAGCCTCAAAAGGCTCCCTGTGAGATTGCCAAACCATAGTTAGAAGTGCCCTGAATACACCCATGAACGTAGATTTAAAATTACCTTGCATTATCATTGCATTGATGTATCTTAATTTTAAATCAGATAAACTGTTAATTCTATTTAAATAAACCTTACCCTCACAGAGGCTGAAACTGTCCTTTACTCCCCCATCCCTCCTTTATCTTTTTTTTTTAATTGAAACCACCACAAAGCTGGAATTGTGGATGTTTTACTTTATTTTTTTTTAAGTAAAAGTGGAGTTGGCAGTGATGTTAAAATTTATTGGCCCACTTCAGTAAAAAAACCAAAATCTACAGATGGACTTATAATATTTCACTTTTATTCTTATTCTACATAGCTGGACTCCTGCTTAAGTAGGAGGTGTGGAAATTAATTATTTTCCTCCCATGTGTACCATCCTCTTGTGGCTTCTGTCACAAAACAGCACACTGTGGGATTTTATAACCAGAATTCTGCCTCCTAGAATGCCTCATTAAGTGGCAAATCTAACTTGGTGATTGGCTCAGTTTAGTCATGTGATTCACTGTCTCTTCAGTATTGAGGTAGGGCAAAAGCAATCTCTCATTAGTTTATACAGTGGTAGAGCTCAAAACAAAGAAAGAGAACACAGAAATTTCAAGCCAAGGAGACCTTAAAGATCACTTAGTCAACCCCTTCATTTACAGTGAAGAAAATTACTCTGGAGAGTTTGAGATTCTTGTCTAGGTTCCCCCAGGTAGTTCAAAGCAAGGCTTTCCTACTATTCTGTGCTGTCACTCTCATCATTCAGTAAAACAAAATCCCATCGGCAGCACTAAAGTAGATTCAGTACTAAGGGATTTATGTGTATGCACTAGACATTAATTCAGAAATCTAACTATGCCAGTCTGCATCTTAAAATAATTTGATGGCCTCCCATTACCTTTGGCACAAAGTTCAAACCTTGGCATATATGTTCCTTCATAATCTGCCTCTTGAATTACCAGTGTCCTGTATTAAAATTACCTTACAGATCCCCTTATTAGCATTTCACTAAATATGCCATTCTAGCACGTATCTTCCTCCTTACAAACATTGCTTATTCCCTCTGCCTGGAATTCTCTTTAGTAAGAGGCAACCAGCTAATAACACAGTCTTTCATGAGCAGAGCAAGCACTACTTTTTTGGGAAGCATTTACTAAGTTCTCCAGGTCATTTAGGGACTTGTTTCGGTGATTTTCCCATAATACCTATATTGCACACTTCTTTTACATCTCTCATAACACTATTATAAGTGTAGATTTTCTGGAATCCTCTATTAATATGAGTGCCATGATCACAGAGACTTTAACTTCTTCATTTCTGTATTCCCAGTGCCTAGTAGGCATTCTCGCGCCCAGTACCTGACCCTGGTAGGCATGAAATATACATTTATTGAATGATGAATGGAAATAGCATGTGTTTAAATGATAATCAAACTTGCACTTCTCTCCATTTTATTTTTATTTCTATCTCTATACCTACATCCACCACTATTTAGACTTCTACCATCATTTCTCTTTCAGGCAGATGAGCAAGCCATTCCTAACAATAAAATAATTCCCAGCAACTCTTTAATTACTTTCATTTTCAACTATAACTCCCAAGGGCACGTAACAAAGGCTAGGACTATGCAACACAAAGTGAAATGTGGATTTGGCAGTCTGATCATTAATTGGATCAATGTAGATAACCAAATAATTTAATGCCTGCAGTAGGTGAGGTAAGTGACTTTGTCTGGCATTGTGCTTCATATTTACTTTTCTTTAAGAAACAAAATATGTGGAAATTTTGTGGATATTCAGATTGAGTTCACTTTTTAGCATGTCTACGTAGATCAGCTTACTGAGATGTGTGTTGAACTTCCACTTCACTTACTGTGTATGCATTGTCTAAATGGTGAGAATCTTTTTCCTGAAATATCATCACTGGGAAGAAGATATAAAATATGCCTCAGATGAAGGGAGTCTTGTTATAATACTGGGAAAAAATTTAAAATGAAACAAAGCAAGGAAAGGAAACATTTGGATTTAAAACTGACTGCTAGTTCTACCCCAAATTATCATGTTACAAGTCATGAGAACACAATTAATATTAAAATATTCAGCTTAATCACATGAACTATGATAAAAATATATATATATATAATCATGTTTTTAAAAGGGAGTAAAATGTTAGGCTATTTTCTAAGTCTATTAATTTCTAGAATCAGAAAATTTTGCTCATGGGAACACAGCAGACCTAACTAGAGTTCCTCATGTAAGTAGCTTAAGTGCATTGTTCTTCTATAAATGGTCACATAAAAGTTCAGTTTATAATAATATTTTGAGATAACTGATTAATGTTGCTAAACTATTCAAGTGTCATGCTGAGTAATTATTCATTCCCATACCCAGAATGACAAATACTTAAAAAATGAAGTACAAAGAAAAATAAAAATGTTAACTATTATATAGACCTTTTTGTGTGTGAGAAATAACAAATCACAGATTGTAAAGAAAACTAAAAATTCCTTTATGCTCAGAAAGAACTGAATTTTTTTTTTTTTTTTTTTCGGTACGCGGGCCTCTCACTGTTGTGGCCTCTCCCGTTGCGGAGCACAGGCTCAGCGGCCATGGCTCACGGGCCCAGCCGCTCCGCGGCATGTCGGATCTTCCCGGACCGGGGCACGAACCCCCTGTCCCCTGCATCGGCAGGCGGACTCTCAACCACTGTGCCACCAGGGAAGCCCCAGAACTGAATTTTTTAAAAAAAATACTTCTGGCCAGTAAGAATAGACACAGGAGTGTGTGTGTCTTGTGTATCTGCAGAACAAAAAACAAACCATGGCATCAAGATAAAGTAAAACAAAAATATATCATGAAAAGTCCATTTTTGCATTTTCAAGAAATCTATTCTTTAGCAGCTTCTTGGATATCCATTTATTTTTTCTTGATACTGTTATGATGCATCTTGTAAAGTGATAAGATGGCAGTTTGAAAACACATCAAGATAATTTCCTTCCATGAAGGAGACAAGGAGGCCAACTGCAAAGAGTCTTCTTCTGTGGATTGGGGGCCACTAGCCAGTGTTTCAGGAAAGTTCTATCTCCTCCTTGAAGTAATCCTTAATGAACCGCTTAAGTGTAATGTTCTTTGTAAAATTAAGGTGCTAGCTTCACATATTAAAATTATCAGTAATTTGGATCACCCCTGTAACTTTTGTTTCTTAGCGTTCTCTTGTATTTTTCTTGCCACTATTCTTAAAATATATTTCATTTCTCCAGCATACCTAGTGAATACAGAAATTTTACTTTTTCTTCCTTTAGCTTTCTCCAGAGTACCTAGAGAATTTCTACTCACCTAGCATTCTTGGTGAATTGTAAGTAGTTCAATAGATATTATGGGTGGTTGCCAAGCCGGGGGGTGGAGGGGGTAGGAGAGGGATGAATTGGGAGTTTGGGATCAGCAGATGCAAACTGGTATATACAGAATGGATAAACAACGAGGTCCTACTGTATAGTGCAGGGAACTATATTCAATATCCTGTAATAAACTATAATGGAAAAGAATGTGAAAAAGAATGTTATACATGTATAACTGAGTCACCCTGCTGTACAGTAGTAATTAATACCACATTGTAAATCAACTATACTTCTATTAAAAAAAAACATGAAAAAACAGGTATTATGGAAATTCACTGATATTTGGAATCCATCTGACCTACACTATTTATAGGCTTCTTAACTTTCTTTTATCAGATGTTTATAGAAAACCTAGCCTGATTGCTCAATGACAAGATTTTATTCAGTGAATCAATCGATGAAGCAATCAGTTTTCTCCATGACAAGAACAAGTAGTTACTGTTATAACAAAGATTAGAGTTGGGAAGAATCACATCTATGAGGCCTGGTAACATTAATCTGCACAATATTTAGTTACTTATTTTTTGGTATTGCCATTGTTATTTCGGGTATCCTCATTCCAAGACACCATACTGTAATGAGCTATGTGGTTTGCACTGGATAAAATCATTGCTTTATATTCTGATGTTTGGAATAGCCCAATTGTTCCCAATTCTGTGTCTGCACTCTTTCAGCTGTTAGAGAGGTGTCTTTTTTCAGCTTGCAATAGCATAAGGCTTTGCCTCTAGAGTAACAAAAGTATCATGTCAAAGAGGGAAATAGGCTTCGCTGTACCTGTGGTTTGATGTAATGGTTGTTAGGCACGGATCCACAGAGAGAAATTTCACATAGCTCGGAGATATTCACCATCTGCCATAAGCCTTGACCCTATTTTACAACAGTATCTATAAGCTACAGGGGAACATGTTATTGAAGGATGTCTGATTCCAAGAACCATCACAGCTGTCACTGGGGTTTACTCCATCCACTGGCTGATATGCTTATCATAACCACAAACCTTATATCGACTCATGTTCAGATCTTGACTGTTCCCGTTATACAAGAAAGAGTTAGAAAATAAACACTTGTAGCAGTTTCAGCTTAATGCTTTTTAGAATTGTGTTGGCTAGACAGCAAATCAAATATTCCCCTCCCTTCTTCCCTCCCTTTCTACCTTCCATTAAAACAAACACAAAAATCAAATAAAGCGTAAGATCATAGATCTTTGTGGTCACACTGCTAAGGCTTGGAATTTGAAAATTAGACCTAAGGAACAGATGTGATTCAGCTAACAGAGATATGTAAATCTTCACAAGTCCATGGGCTGAGAGCTAAAAAAATAATGATAATAAATAAATAAAAATAAATCAGGTCAGGTCTGGCAGATATTACGCTCTTTAAAAGTAAGAGTTTAAACAACATTGTAATTCCAAGCATCAATGTTGCACTTTGATTATGATTATTAGGTAGGTCATCATAGAAATGCATGACAAGAAAGCCTAGAGAGAGAGTGGAGATATTTTTTCAACTTATCTACTAGGTTGTTCACCTCATCTGATAAAGTCTGTTGATGAAATAGCTTTTGGTATCTGGTATCCCTATATCTTAATGGTCATTAGTAAATTTCAAACAATCACTGTGATCATTTCACTGCCACAAAGGGTTAAGATTGTGATTCTTAGGGACGTCACCCTCTTTATGTTTAATGAGCGGGAGCTACATCCAGAACCATGCAGTGCTCTTTTCCCATCCTCTTGGAAGTGCACTTAAGCACAGTGTTATATAAAGGAGTTAAATACAGAAAACACTATATCCTGACAGTAAGTTAGGGCAAGGCTGCTAGGCAAGGTTGTCTCTTGTCCCACTGCATGCACCCAACAGCCAATAGTTAAGATATCCTTCACCTCACTCACTGTGTCTACACAGGAGGGAAATTATCTGGCTTTGAGATTCTTCCCTGAGACTCTCCATATACTGTTCTCTGGTATTCACAACTTCATCATACTGCTCTAAGTCATCCTGGGCTATATATTCCAGCTTTCTCAGCTTTCTGAGGTCTTGAAGCTGTTGTGGAATACCCTGAGCTGTGCACCCTCTCTTCACTGTATGAATCCTGCATACAATACAGACTTCACAGAGGGATAGGTGAATACCTGAATTCCTGCAGCCATTCTCTCCTTTATGCCAACAACTACCTTCTATTATGGTTTTGTTTTGGCCAAGCAGGGAATCATTTTTAGCCTCTGAGCAGTCTATTAAAAAATGAACAAATATTCATTTTTCTGGTGTTAATGTGTTGTACTGCAAAATCTACTCTAATTACCAGTCACTGTTGAATTATCACTTCCGTCTTTTATACCTATTTATACATTTGTATAAATAGCTATACTTGGAAGCACTAGTTGTCACATCCCTCATGCTTCCACACTGAAGAGTCTCTAAAATGTTATCAGAATCAGGGTTAAATGTTATTTAAAAACATTTGCTGATTCCCCTAGCTACTGAGCAGGTAGGTTCTCTTGCTTCTCCTAGATCTCCTGACATCCCATGACCTCCTCTGTGAGATCTCTCCATGTGTCCGGGGCTGACAAGTCACTCCACGACAGAAATACTGTGATGCTAAAGGCCCCACATAAAAAGCTTTTTTCATGAACTCTAATTGGTCTGTATAAACAGTGCATTGTTAATGTGGCTATAGCAGCAATAGTTTCTTGTGCCCAACTCTAATTTACAACACATACACAAAAGTCTCTTATGGGTCTGATCTATCCCGTGGATTCCCCAGATTCTCCCTCCCTCAGATTGCCACGGATCCACGGCTAGCCATGCATGATCCTAATGCCAGATGTATGTGCTGAAGGCCCCTGATTTCTAAGCCTGGCTGTGAGGCAGAATTATCAGGAGAATCATGTTAAAATGTTGATTCTCATATCCTATTCCATACCTACTGAATTAGAATCTTCATGGCAGTGATATGAGAAATGGCTCTCAGATCAGAAAGTTATTATTATTTTTAAAAGTTTTTAAACAAATTCCCTTTCTAACCAGTCCAACCCTAGTCTGGTTGGCATTTGAGAACTATTGTTTAAGCTATATTTATTCTGTTTGAAAGAAAAGGAAATGGTACAGGACAAGATGTCAGTCCTTTGGTAAAGTCAAGGTAGCTTATCACTGTGCTACCTGCTCCTTTTGTAGGACTTTGTCATGAAAAGAGACCTGATATGTTTGAAATGGATATATCAGATGGTAATTACACCCACAAATTCATTCTGTGATGGTTTTCCTGCTATTTCTTTGGTCACAGAAATTAGCAATCTGTTTTGTTTTTTAGGTATCAGAGAACCATTTATTTATTTTAAATTGTTATTTGCCAGGAGCTCACTCTATACCAGGCACCCTATAGGTGTTCTGCTTCTCTGGTTGAACACTGAATTGTTCACCTAGTGTCATGTATAATGGAGAATTAGTGATACAAATAAACCCCAAAGCAAAACGAATTGGATTATTTGAATGAACTGTGCAGAAGTTCTTGATATCATTATCAAATTAGCAGAGTACAAAAATCCATTTTATAAAGTATGAAAATAGCTTCGTCCAGTAAACCCTTCATTGTAACATATTTGACCCCCAGATAAATAGAGTATGGTCCCTAGAGAATCCTGTAGAGGTTGAGAGCTCACTTCAACAGGGAGAGAGACTGGTAATACACAAAAAGAGTCAGTCACAGTGTCTGGATGGGAAATGACCCCAGAAGGGGAAAAAAACAAAGTCTACTTACATATAGATTCAAAGAGCCTACTTAACTATACTCAGGCCACTGAACAGATCAAACACTGGCCAGACTCAGGAGGAATTCCTAAACCTCCATGCAAAATACCACGTGGTGCCTGTGGATGTGATACAATATCTGAGGGAGTAATGCAGCATGGAAGCTTCCCTGAGACCTGGATAAGAAATGATGTACTCAGCAAAAATGTACTTGGTGCACAGAATTATTCACCAGTAAAGGGAAAACAGCATCCTTAGAGCCAGAGTTCTACTAGAAAGGATCCCCAAGGCAGGAGACCGGACCTGCTGGAATGACAACACCATCTGGGTAGCAAGGATTATATGGCCAATGCCTGGGGTTTCCAACCTTGCCCGAGTACTCTGTCTTTGAAGCAGACTCATAATATCATCTGGGAGGACTTTAGACCATTGTGATTGTTTTTGTGTGTGTGATCTTTGTAGCTATTTCTCTATTCCCTTATCACAACTTCAATTTGATAGATTGCTTAAAATACTTAAAATGTATTAACTGAGGTCAGTTTCCTGGGTTGGTTGAAGGAGTGATTGACCAGGTTTGTACATAGAGTGGTACCAACCTTAGAAAGGTAACCCAGTCTTTAGTTTCACTTCTCCTGAATGGAGATCCTAGTACAGTGACTGAAGACAAATTTCTTGAAGGCATGGACTGTATCAAGTCATTAATATGAACTGAAAGGATAATTTTGTTTTTAAGTAGATTTGTGTCTTCCAAATGTCTTAATGCAACCAGACTGACTCCCTAGAATTAATACTGAAGATAATAATAGTAAAATCGTGACCACAGAGAAATTTTTAGAACCCAGAACATACTAAGGAAAGAGAAGAAATCAATATTCTGTCATATCTTGACTGAACTCTGACTTTCTATTGCTACCCCCCGATGTCTTATTGAGAACAGCCAGATTCTAAGAATCTTTCCAAAATGTTGGATTATGTTTTTCTTTCCTTTTACATTCATTTCCATTACTCTTTTTTTTTTTGTGGAGACTTTATTTTCTTATTCTGTAATACTTTATAGGCCTCATTCCCCCTAGTTTCTCACATGCCCTCCAAGATTAAATTTAAAACACCACATGATTGGGCTTTAGATCTTCAATGACTTCTTTAACCCACTGCATCCTAGATCCATCACTCCCCATAAAGAGAATCTGCCCAGATTCTCTCTGCCCAGAGAAATGCATTCTTTCTCTCCTTTAAACATTTTCTGTACTCTTCTAATGGCATTTGATGCAATATTCCTTTTATTACAGCATTTTCTCTTATAGCTTGTCTTTTAGACTCTACAGTTCTACCCTTGATGACATGTCTGTGTCTGATTCATCTCTAGCTTCCATCAGGCCCCTGGAAGAATGCCGAGCACATAGGAGGATAGGGCTTTGCTCAATGATTATTTGTAGAATGAACCAATGAGGAATCTTGGCACCTTAGAAAGAGTACTGAAAATTTCAGATCCTTCAGCCAGTACAAGCTATAGGTAATGGTCTTAGAAAAATATATTATCAAATACTTGGAATTCTATGATCTTATACCTGAGTTTCTATTGTGCTCCTGAGGTGCAACAAATTATAAATCAAGACACTTGGGATGTTGTCCTGGCCAGTAAATCACTGTCTTGGTTTCTTGATCCATGAAATGGGGCTAACAACAGACTAATATTGTTGTTACATGGATGGCCAAGACCCTTTCTGTGAAAATGCTATTGAAGGTACCAAGAACTGTATAAATACTAGGGTTACTGTCTTATTCTACAAATGCCAGATGCTGAATTGATTATTTGTTTGTCTGTTTCTCCTACGTTTTTACATGTGTAAATATATGGACAAATAAAAAATGAGGGGAAAAACTACTTAAACAGTACCCGGATCAAATATTTTTAGTATTCTTTACTATGCTTCTAAATATTTAATAGATTGTTAGTAGATGCAAACATAGAAGACATTATTTCACATTTGCATGTTAATGAAAAATCATGAATTATACATTATTTGCTGTGTGGAGTAGTAGAAACAGTATTCATTTTTTACAGCCATAAAAACTTAGATTGTCTCCTGAAACACACATCAAATCCACTTCTGTAATAGTGCCAGAAAGATCTGCAAGCCTTTTAAAACCATCTCCAGTGAAATTAGATTTGTTTGTGCCACTTTGCAACACACTAGTGTGAAAGTTCATTTTAAACAAAATAGTTTTAATAATGTCATTACTAATGTATATTTGGTCATCACTAAAAAATGGGGTTTTAATATGAATGTTTCATTTTAATAAACGGCAGAGGAAGCAAGTTGCCCTGAGTCAGCAGGAAGTGGTTATACACCAGAGAACAGCCTGATTGTGTTAGATTCATCCAGAACACTGAACAGCCCAGAGACGGTCCAAGAAAAAACAACTGGCTTTATTCAAATGATTAGGCTTTCTGCAGCTCAATAGTGAGATTCACACATTCTCCTATTATTTCTTGACCTCATGCCAAAAACTCCCACATACAGTAATAATTAGAATTAGTGTTTCCAGTGCATGCCTCCATCTTCCTAACAAACAGTAAAAAAACATGTGGTGCTTACAAACTATGCACTTAATAAAAATTTTCTTTACTCTGATTAATACAGCTCAATTTCTTAACTCTTTACCATTATGCCAAGTATATCTACCTTCTGTTGCTCAATCTCTACAAGTACCATCACTACCATTGTTGATCCTACAGTTTTGAAAGGAACCGGTGTTTCTTTCTGCCTCTCATTAAATTCTAAGAAGTTTCTTTTATTTTCCTGGTCAGAGCACGTACGTAAAGCTGTCTTTGACTGCTGCCATTCTGGGTCATGTGCAATTTTTGTCTGGTAATGTGGAAAACTGTAAATACTTCACATATTGAATCACAAAGGCTGGAATTAGCATATAGTACAAATTGTTGTGCTGACTATTTTAATGAGAGGCACAGTTTGTGGGGACGGTCTGGAAGGGCCTATGAAAACTTAGTAGATGTCGGTGATATTGTTCCGTCTCCATTGCCCATCTGAACTCCTCACTAGGCTTCTTGTTACACTCAGTCCGCACTGCCACGAGGGGAATGGCAAGAAGGGAGTCATGTCATATTTATGCGTTTAGTGATTCTTGTAGCACTGTGGTTATCACCACTCACAGAAGCCTAACATACATCCAAGGAATTTACCTTTAGTTGGTAGAACCTAATGGGAAATCAAACAGAAATCACAAGCAGGATTAAAAATAATCAAAACTTAAAAAACTATGTTTAATAGAATAAATCTGATTGCTAAGCCAAGTGTGATCAGAATTTCTTGTAAGAGATAAAGCTCAGGACTGGAATCGTAAAACCTAGACTAGACCCCATGGCTCTGCCACTAGCTGATTTTACTCTGTCTTGATGAGGCATCTGGTTGGAGGAGCTCGGGCACTCTGAACCTCAGTACTCTTATCTCTAAAATTCGGAGAGTAAAATCTCTGCCTCGCCACCTCACTAGTTGGTTGTCATGAACAAATGAACAGGGTTGAGTCTTGTAAGGTCAACATGGCTACGTGTTGATGGTTTTTTTGAGTTCTCGGCAAGAGCGTGTGTGGTAAAACCATCACTTCATTCCTCTGCTTCCTATGGAAGCCTCCCACGGCTTCACGTAGCACTGGGTATCCAGCCCTCGCGTGGCTTGCAAGTCTCTCCACAACCAGGGCTCTGCTGCTCCCTTCAGTATGAGCCACTATGGGCCACAGTCACACTAGCCTGGGCATAGGCCAAGATCCAGATCATTTCTACTTCAAGGCCTTTTGGGTGCAGGACCCACTGAGTGGAATGTTCTTTTCCAGAACTTTATATGTCTGGCTCCTCTTTCTTCTACTCCAGTTAAATTTTATCTCTTCAACAGGCCTTTTTTAGCTAAGATGTCCTCTCCCACAGCATTCTTTGTCTGATCCATTGTCTTTTTACAATCTGAAATTATCTGCCTCATTTATTCGTTTACCTGTTTATTAAAGAGTCCCCACAGAATATAAGCTTCCTAACAGTAAGACCATTGCCTTTGGCACCTAGAAAAGTGCCCAGCCCATAGCAGGGATTCGCTTATACTTGTTGACTGAATGAATGAATATGGTAGTTCACAATTTACCAGGAGGCACAGAGAGTAGGAAGGGCCCAGCTGGTGTTCAAAGACCCTGACTACTTCCCTTTTTGTAAACTGTCCCAATTCTCTCCCCTGCCCTCATACTATGTCTCCTGATCTCTCTCCACCCAGCTACCCAGTGTCCCTACTCTATCTTCTCTCACAGGATTAAAAACAATAATAGCAGTAATAATGAGTTAGCGTAACATGTAGCTAAGTATTTTACATACACGATCACATTTAAATCTTTAGAACTTTTTACTTTAGGGTGCACTGAGAATTAGAGAGATTAAGTAAGTTGTTGAACATCTCATCTTGAGAGGCAGAGCATATTCTCAAATGCATGCTGG
The DNA here is from genome assembly GCF_039906515.1 of Pseudorca crassidens. Classification (NCBI taxonomy): domain Eukaryota; kingdom Metazoa; phylum Chordata; class Mammalia; order Artiodactyla; family Delphinidae; genus Pseudorca; species Pseudorca crassidens. Next base: position 86,391,489 of record NC_090297.1, on the reverse strand, counting down.
TCTGACACTCATGCTCTCTCCTGCACCATGCTGCTTTCTATACATCAAAGCCCTTGTAGCCAGTGACTCATACTCTTGCTTCAACACAGTTTGAGTCACTTTTTCTCTACCTTGGTATCATCCTCTATCCTGGGTGATGAACTGATTGAATTATCAGAGAAATGAACCAGGTAGATCATGCTCATGTTTTCTGATCAAGGTATATATCTTATCAGAATCTTTCTGAATACAAAATAACTGACCAGGGGACACATCAGATGGATGACTGTAATAATAGTTTACATTTATGGAGCACATACTAAGTCACTTGAAACTTCATGACAACTCTGTGAAGTAGGTACTGCTTTTATTCTCATTTTTATAAATGAGGAAACTGAGGCATGATGGAGTTTAATAACCTGCCCAAGGTCACACAGCTAGCACATGGCGGAGCTGGGATTTCTACTCACTAGTGTGACTGCAAAGGCAGCGTGTTACTCACTATGCTAAACTGATGGGCCTATGATATGGAGGTGAGGGCTAGTTTACTTGGCCTATATATAAAACACCTTTAATAGCAACTCATGTTTCCATAGAGCATCTGGTATAAGATGAACACTTAAATCAATCACTTTCCTTTTTTTGGCAAATGTTAGTGCTTTCCTCTTGTGATTACATTTAATATTAGAATGATAAAAAGATTATAGTCTTGGATAAATCAACAATCTATTTTTCATATGATACAGATGCAGATGAGTCATCAAGATGACAATATCATTAATCACCTAAATATATCTATCACCATCACTTTCTCTAGAATTTTTTCTTTCTCTGTCAAGGAGAAATATGAAATAAAACAACTGTGTCATAAGAAATCATGCAAACAACTCACTGGTATTTTCGGTTTTCATTTAATTTTTTTTGTTGCTGTTGTTAAGATTTCAAATCATACTGATTTTAGTTAGAGGTACAATTTCATTAAGCCACAGTAGCTTAAATAAGGGAAGTTTTTAAAAGGAAGTAAAAATAGTTATACAAAAACTCCTAAAGAACAGGCAGTTTTAATGAGAGTTATTTCATTAAAAATGAGACATTCTTTTAAAAAAGTCAACCAAAAGGGAGAAAAAAAAATGACAGCTAGAGATTTGTGGATCAGGCATTTCAGTAATTAACCACCGAATTTCCAGATGACAATGCAGAAAGCAAGTTATGTCTTGGAGAAATTGCCCTCTGGAGAGAAAGGAAGAAAAGGATTTTGAGTTTGACAGTACAACCTTGCACCAGCACTGTTTTCTTCTCCTGCTGGTTCAAGGAGTTCTAAGCACTCTTCTGTAAATCATCATCTCACATGTATTTATTATCTTCCAGCTCAGTACACAATACTATCTGTTACACATGGATACCAGCAATAATACATGGGGGGAGGGGGCTCCTGCATAAGAGACAAGCAAGCTCTGTGCTCATCTGCATTCTGAGTCTCATCCTGCAATGGAGTTTCTGCTCACGCTGTAGTCACCATGGCCAGCAATTAAAACAAAGGTATTATGTTTCTAGTATTTATTCCTCTGTATTTTACCCCTGCAATATGATGTTAGTCATCCAGAGCCACATGAATAGAGAAAACGTTTGACTGCGTTAGAGCAGCATAATGTTGAACACTTTTTTTCTGCTGTTGGAGTGGGCAATTCCATAGGACTTCGGTAACCTGTATTACAAGATGCTTGTATACACAGTGGCACTGTTCCTGCTCAGCGGAGAGCTAAAATGCATGAATCTCCCATCCCTTCCAGAATGCTACCAAAATGTTAGCTATTATTGTAAAGAGGGAATCAGACTGCGTCCTGCAAAAATTAAGAACTTTAAATGTTAAATGTGTTATATATTGTAGTGATTCTCAACAGAGGCTATAAGAATCACCTGGAAAGATTTAAAAACTGAAGATACTCAGGGTCCATCCATCAGAGAGGCTGATTCAGTTAGTCTGGGGTGGGGTCCAGTCACTTGTATTTTTTTTTTTTTTTTTTTTTGCGGTACACGGGCCTCTCACTGTTGTGGCCTCTCCCGCTGCGGAGCACAGGCTCCGGACGCGCAGGCTCAGCGGCCATGGCTCATGGGCCCAGCCGCTCTGCGGCATGTGGGATCTTCCCGGACCGGGGCACGAACCCATGTCCCCTGCATCGGCAGGCGGACTCTCAACCACTGCGCCACCAGGGAAGCCCACCTGTATTTTTTTAAAGCCTCTTGAGATAATTCCAATTTGCAGGCAGGACTGAGTGCAACTGGTATGTGGGAAAGAAACTTCAGAACCCATTTGTTGCTGAAGTGCTAGCACCTTGTTAACTACTTATGAGACTTTCACCGAATCCTTCATCTTTCTTTCAGTTTCTTTGTGGTTTTATCCATCATACAGAGTTGTCACAGCGATTAATTAAACCATGTAAGTGAAACTACCCTCATAAGCATAGAATGCTGTAAAAATATAAAATGAAAAAGAAATGAAAAAAGACTCTGAAATCGAAGAATCCTGAGTTCTCTTGTGGATTCTGACATGAGTTTTAGACCCAGGATATTTGCCAGACATCAAGTATATCCTTTTATATCTCAATTTTATTTCCTTACCTGTAAAATGAAAATAATATATTTAACCTGTAGCAGGATAAAGGGGAAGAGAAAAACTCCTGTTTTATAGAAGTGTTAGTATTAAAATATCAGAGTGCTTTTAGGGTACAATTTCAATTGTTTTTGGTTTGTTTTGTTCCCTTTCTTCTGAAGTCTTTCTGAGGATCAAATGAGTTAATTTATGTGAGAGCACATTATAACTAAAATTTGCTATTGCTATGCAATTATTATTATAAGTTTTTATTATGCCTCAATTTCTTCAACTGTAAAATGGGAGTATTGAACTAAATCATTCTTACAATGTCCTGTAAGCACTAAAAATCTGTGATTCTTTAAAAGCAGGAGTTGTACAGCTTTTCTCTTTCATCTGATTCTTATTTAGGGTGTGTGTGTGCATGCATGCGTGTGTGTGTGTATGTTTCAGAGAACATTAATGGGAAGAAGGTTCCTGAGTTGTCTTAGCCTAGTATTCATCATACTCAGTGACTGCATTCCTCTGGGAGAATCCACAGGAGAATTCAGAAGGGCTCACAAACAAGAATCCCTTTCCTTTCTAGAAGCATATGTCTACCTTGACTTTTGCTGGTTTTAAGTTACTCTGTTGGGTGCTGAGATCTAACTTTGTTTCAAGCCAGGAGGCTAAAGGAGCAAGTCCACTGACTACATGCTGCTCTCCCGAACAATTCACAGAGGCCCAACTCACACTGCTGTCCTGTCTGACTCACTTAAAAACAGAGCTGCCAGCCTCTTCAAACAGACTCTGTGGCCAACTTTCTGATGCTAGATTGGGGAGAGGAAAAACACATTTCTGCATTTGTGACAGCATACAAGGGAGGTAGCAGGAAAATGCTGCATTCTGTTAGTAGGTGTCTGTCTGTGCGGCTTCCCTATTGTGTGAATCTTTAAGCTGTCCTCTCCGCTGGCTCATTTCCTTTAGGCTATAAACATGTTCAGGTTTCTCCAATCTTAAAACAAAAACAAAAGGATACAGAAATTAAAAATCCTCCTTCCACCCAATACGGTTTGCTAGCTACAGCACTCTCTTCTTATTTTCATAACCAACACACTTAAAGAGCTGTCTACACCTGCTGCCTATATTTCATCTCTTCTGATTCATTCCTAGATCCCCAGAAACCTGGCTTTGTCTGTAACTTTAGCCAAGGGTGGCAATGAACTCCCAGGTATTAATTTTAAAATGTCAGTTATTCCTTCATTTGGGCTCACTGATCACCACTACACCTCTAATTCCATCGGCCACGTCTCTTTTCTCAGACTTTCCCTTCCCTTGTGTTTAGAACACTGACCGCTTCTAGTTCTTCCTCTATGCCCAACTTTGGCTTCCTTTCAGCATCCTTGTGGTTCATCTGGTTCTTAAATGCTGGTTCCCCAGGAACCTATTCCTGACCCTTCTTCTGATTGCTCTGTACACACTTTCTGGCTGGACTCACCCAATTGCATGATAGCAGTCACTACCCTCTCAGGTTTCTTAGAAATCAGCCTGAGTGAGACCCATCCTTACACGCTGTTGCTTCCTTAGGAAGTACAATCTCAGAGAAGCATGAGCGAGCAAAACGGGAGTAAGGAGTAAGAACAAATACAAAGGTACAGCTCTCTGCAGCTTTGTGTAAAACACACCTGACTTCTCTGTCTCACAGTGTGCTTCAAAAGATCATATAAAATCCTATGTGTCAGAACAAACTGTGTAGGGCAGGAAAGAACTTATCCATTGGCTCCCCTCCTATGTTGACCAAAATCTACCCCACGGAGCATCAACACCTTCACACTGACTTGTGCCATCCTGCCCTTTTGGGTGTTGTCAAGTACATTAGTTTTCTATGGCTGCTATAACAAATTATTACAAATAGTGGCTAAAAAAATCCAAATTTATACCCCTCAACAGTGTAGGAGGGTTCCGTTTTCTCCCACTATGAAGAACAGTATAGAGGTTCCTTTAAAAAACAAAAATAGAGCCACCATATGATCTTGCAATCCCACTCCTGGGCATAAATCCACAGAAAACCATAATTCAAAAAGAAACATGCACTGTAGTGTTCATTTCAGCACTATTTACAATAGCCAAGACATTGGGAGCAACCTAAATGTCCATCGACAGATGAATGGATAAAGAAGATGTGGTATATTTATACAATGGAATACTACTCAGCCATAAAAAAGAATGAAATAATGCCATTTGCAGCAATACAGATGGACCTAGAGATTAACATAGTAAGTAAAGTAAGTCAGACAAAGACAAATATCATATGACATCGCTTACATGTGGAATCTAAAAAGAAAATGATACAAATGAACTTATTCACAAAACAGAAATAGACCCACAGACACAGAAAACAAACTTATGGTTACCAAAGGGAAAGGGAGCAGGGATAAATTAGGAGTTTGGGATTTACGTATACACACTATTATATATAAAATAGATAACCAACAAGAACCAACTGTATAGCACAGGGAACTATACTCAATATTTTGTAATAACCTATAAGGGAAAAGAATCTAAAATATATATATATATATATATATATATATATATGTATGTATAACTGAATCACTTTGCTGTATACCTTCATCTAATACAACATTTTGAATCAACTACAAATAAAAAATTCTAAATTCATTATCTTACAGGATTATCTTATTATCTTAAAGTCTAACACAGCTCTCACTGGGTCAAAATCAATGTTATCAGGGCTATTCTCATTTCTGGAGGCTCTTGAGGAGGATCCATTTTCTCGCCTTTTCCAGCTTCTAGAATGAAATAATGCCATTTGCAGCAATATGGACAGACTGAGAGATTATCACAGTAAGTAAAGTAAGCCAGACAAAGACAAGCTGCCCACATGCCTTGGCGCTTGTGGTCCCTTCCTCCATCTTTAAAGCCAGCAACAGTGAATTGAGTCCCCAGACTGCACCACTCTGAACTCTTCTACTTCCTTCTTTTACTTTCACAGATTCTTGCGATTACTCTGCTCTCACCCAGAGAATTCGGATAATTGGCAATCTTAATTCCCCTTTGCCATGTGAGGTGACATATTCACAGTCCCAAGGATTAGGACATGGAACTTTTTGGGGAGGGGACATCATTCTGCTTATCAAACCGGGAAAGCCAGATCCCAAGATCTAGTGGCAGCCTCTGCATTAAGAAGCACAGGACCTGGGTATGAGCCAGGTGTACTATTTCCCTGTTTGTCAGCAACTCACAACCCAGAGGCCAGGGTGGGTGAGCCTATGGCTGTGTATGGGCCATGCCAGTCCCACAGTGTCTTGTTTTTCAGAGGCAATGCATGAACCCTTAGTAGGAGAGCAGAAACCCACTGCATGAGGTGTGAGGCACTATTGGTCCTGCCTGTAAATGCCATGAGAGATGAAGAGTGGCCACTCTAGTGGACCCAGCTGTTTGATCAGGCAAAATGCTATCATTTCCACAAGAAACAATCTTCATAACACTAATGTGGGGTTCAGTTGAAGTTGATGAAGGGGGTCTATGAAGTTGATAGAAACCTCTCCCTGCAGGGGCTGATGCCACATGATTTTCCTGGGAGGGTCATCACGAGTCCTGAACCACAGCCTTACCAGTCCGCAGAGGTACAGAGTGTGACTGGTTCTCTATCCAATTCCTGACAACTCCAATTTATGATTACCATTCAGCCTCTCTTCTGGGTTCCAAAGTACCTGTAGGACATTTTAATGCAGATATCCCATAGCTTCAGAGTAGGCTACATTCAATTCAGCATCTTTTCTACCCCTCTAACTCCCAATATCTGCTCCTTCTATAGGATTTCTTTTTTTTTTTTTTTTTTTTTTGGTGAGTGGTACCTTCATTAACCTAAGAAACCCAAATCAGAAAAACTAATAGTCATCTTTCACTGCCCTCTCTGACTCACCACCAACCCATTCCTGACATCTTGAAGTCACCTGACTCCAATTCTCTTCCATTCTTAGCATTCCTTCCTTCATCTGGTTTTTATTTTCTCTGAACTTTTCTCCATTCTTCCAGTCATCACTCTTTCCAATCAATGCTTCACTCAACCTCCAGAATTACCTTTCTTAAATAAGTATCTGATCAAGTAATCCTTTTGCATACAAATCTTTTATTGACTTATCAATGTCTTTAGGATAATAATGGAAGTCCCTAGCATAACATTCAAGGCCCTTCATGATCTGGACTTGATTCCACTTTTTATACCCTGCTCCTTTTCTTCTTGTAAACCTTGAATTTTAGCTACATTGAACTACCTGTACTTCCCCCAATGTGTTGTGTTATGTTATACCATTCTCCTTCTGCTCACGCACTTTTCATTGCTTGGAATGTCCCCTCCCCCAACTTCTCCTGGCTTATGCCTATGCATGCTACAAGATTTGGATCATGTTTCCCAAGAAACATAACCTCACCCAGTCCCCTTTCTGCAATATGGACTCAGCACCCTTACTGGTTGCTCTCACTACATCTTAACATTGTACTTGCTGCACACTCTATGATGATTATTTTTCCTTTGAGACTTATTTTTCTGCAAGATTGTGAATAATTTTGAGAACAGAGACACCATAGATTAATTATGTACTTTTGATTCTCTGGTACCCAATGCAGAATGGCATGTAGAGACTGTTTAATGAATGTTTGATGAATGAATAAATGATCTGGGTGGTAACAATATATACTTATTTTTAATATAATGCATTTTAGTGTTAGAGAGATCAAGTTACCTAATACATTGTTCTTGTTATTATCATATTGGAAGTATGATAGAAATCTAGGAAGGGTTCTATTAAAGGTAGATGATTTTTGACTAGAGATTTTCTTTCCAGCATTTTCTCCTGCTGTTCGAGGACTTCCTCCACCCGAGAGCTAACATTTGCTGTGCTCTTACTATTGTTCAGCCAGGCACTGAGCTAAACCTATTAATACTCACAAGAACCCCTATGTGATAGAGACATTTATTCCTATGATACAGGTGAGGAGAGTATAGCACAGAGAAAATAAGTAACTTCACCAGGATAACATTGATGAGTCAGAGCTGGGATTTCATCACAGACCCCCAGACCCGCACACCACTCAACATATCATTCCTGAAGCCCGATGATTGGTTTAAAGCACAAGTAAATGTAGGCATCGGGAAACCTGGATTCTAATCCCTGCTTCTTTTTATTAAGCTAGAGAACCTTGCCTTGGTCACTGGGACTCAGTTTCCCTATCTATAAAGAGGGGAGAGTTTACTTCTGTTCACTATGGTCCCTTCTGACGCATATTTTGTTAACTAGATCATGTCTAACTTAGCTTTATAAGCTCAATAGGAAAGGGAATCATTGTATATTTCCATTTTTAAAAGGTGGAAAACAAAAACCATGCACCAGAGAAGTAACAAAGGAAGTACAGAGCTGCCTACCACCTACTAAGAACCCAAATGATTTTCAGATCAACCTATGTTAACCGAATTCACTATCACTTTTTAAAACAGTTGGTTATGGAAACAGTTTATAAAATTGCTATTCATTCTTTGTTTGGCCCTCTTGTGTTTTTATCCTTTAATTCTTTTGCCAGTTAGATGAATAAAGTTACTTTCCAGAGCTGCTCAAGCACATCCTTCAGGTGTCTGAACAAGCAGAGGGAAGCCACTGCGTAGCGCTTTCCTCTGAAGGTTAAGTCCTCCTCCCCCAAGCTAGGGAAGACACTAAACACAATGTCTCAAGGGATGAATTCAGGAGAAAATGTGACTCCAAGAGAAAGCAGCCTTTGTTACACAGTATGCTTCTTCCCAGTCCCCCTTCTTCCCAATCACCCTTGGTATGAGATCAGGATTATAAATATTACACAAGCAAGCCCCTGCTCAGTCCTGAGCCAGAATGGGAGCATTTAGGGAGTTGACAGCAGTTTTTGTCACACAGTACGCCTCATCAGAATCATCTTAGGGGTGTGTGTGTGTGTGTGTGTGTGTGTGTGTGTGTGTGTGTGTAAGGGAAAATTAAGTGTATGCAGAAAACGGTCTTTCTCCAATGGAGATTTCTTAATTTTGCAGTTAATTAAATGGTTTTCAAACCATGACCTTTAGTTCAAGTCTGCTCCTAACTAGCCTACATAGCTTTTCAGAAGTCTTATCTCTCTGAGTCTCTGTTTCATTATATAGAAAATTAGTAGTTGGACAAAAACAATTTCTTAAGATCTTTGTAGTTCTAACATTCTATAATTCTGATTTTTGCTAAGGCTCCAGAATTTAAATTTATTCTGCTATCCCAGATATTGCCACAAAAGTCTTTTTTGTTAAGTCAGTTTCATAGAGCTCAGAATTTCATGCTCAATAAAAAACATATGGAAAAAAACACACCCTTTTATTCCTTTCAATCAAGTTTAGAAACTAGAGTGTAGGTGGTCCTCTTGGGTAAACTGCAGTGTGCCCACATTGCCCTGGTTTGGAATTCTCTTCTCTTGGGTCAGAACCAGACCAGTTTTGAGAAGTCAATTGTCTCCCTACATTTCATCTGAGTTTGATTTGAATGAGAAAATTGCAGATAAAACCCAGAAAGAATTTTTTTGTTAGAAGTCAACAAATTACTATAACTAAGATTGTTTGGTCTCTGAATCAACTTTATTTCTTGTCTTTTTGCTCTTTTGAAAATAAAAAAATCTCACTTCCAGCTCATAAAGGAGCATTAGTTCTTATTTTCCATACGTTAGAAGTCAACTGCTAATTCATACAAATTAAATCAGTGACTTGCATTTAATTTACTGATGACAAACTATAGGATTCAGCAGTTTTGCTCTGATAACATTTAAAATGTATTAATTTCATCAGTGATTTACATAGGGCTTTATTTCCCACTGCTACAGCTTCATTCTCCAAAGAAATATCCCATGGTTTTTCAATTTGTTACCTAATCAGCACAATATATTCCTCCTTTTCTTCCTTTTATATTGTCTCCTAAATTTGAGACCTCAATATTTGAAGAAATCACACCAAGACATCTCACATGGTTTTTCTATTTCTGTGAACCTTTAAGGGAATAAACAGAGAAAAAGTATTCCACTGAACCAGGGATGCTGCCTGCAGCCACAGGGATCTTAAGATGGTTGCATTCAAATGAATTTTTTTTCAAATCATGATCCATGGACATTACAATATATATCCACAAATCCACCTAAAGCTCCTAATATCAATATATCAAAATCTCTGGAGCCATACCAATGACAAATGTTGGAGTTCTGAAAAGAAGTTTCCTAAGGTGATTCCGATGAGGCTCCCTGTGTGACAAAATCTGCTCTCGCCTCCCTAAATGCTCCCATTCTGGCTCAGAACTGAGCAAGTAAATTCTTTTCAGGCTTACCTTTCTCTATGATTATTTCTGGGCCAGAGGATCCCAGATATAACGGAGGTGATTCCAGAATTGAGAAGACTTGGGGTTGGACAGAACTCCAGTTTCTTTAAGCTATTACAACCATATGCTTTATATCTAGTTAAATCTATGGAAGAGACCCTTCTTCAAAATTTAAGATGGTTTTGGAAGTGTTCCTTTGGCTAAAGGCAGTGAAATTAAACCGTAAATTCAAAGTGCAAGTAAGGCGTTTTCCCAAACTCAGTTAAACAAAAGTGCTTATCTCATGGAAAGAAAGGATGGCAAAGAGGATTCAGGAACTACCAAAGTACCCACCAAACATGCCTGGTGCTCCCCATTGGTGGTGTGGGACATTTGGCTAAACTAAGAGGACTGACATGGGGGACAAGAGTTTGGGAAGAAATGAAAGTGCACTTGAAGCTATACTGAGAAAGTGGACAGAGTTTTGGCCATTTGAGTAGAGATATACACAGTCTACTATGCCTGGCAAGTTCAACAAAAAGAACCCTGCAGGGGAATACTTTGAGGCCTGCTCTGGGCGAACAATGTTTTGAATATAAAATGGAAGGACAAATAAGATCCAGAGGTCTAAAGGAATGAACTAACACTGAAGCCATTCCATTCTAAGTCACTTTATTCTTTTGATCACATTGTATTCGTTAGGTCTACTCTTTGCCATGTTTGAGTTCTTCTGACATTGAATCTGTGAGGTAAAAATATATGGTGTACCACAGCAATCCCCAGCCTCTTTGGCACTTGGGACCGGTTTCTTGGAAGATGATTTTTCCACGGGGTAGTGATGAGGGGAATGGTCGAGGCCGTAATGCGAGCGATGGGGGGCGATGGGGAGCCGCAGATGAAACTTCGCTCGTGCGCCCCCCCGCTCACCTCCTGCTGTGCAGCCCGGTTCCTACAGGTCCGTGGCCCAGGGGTTGGGGACCCCTGGTGTACCGTACATTTTATTCATAAAAAATAAGACATATCATAATATAAACTATAAAATATTACCTCTATGTTACTAAATTTATTTTTCACTTATATATGTTCCTTATCAAACACAGCTTCCTATAAATGTTTACATTTTCTTTGCATACTGTTTGATAAAGATCCTGCACTTTTTCCTTAGAGTTTATTTTATCTTGAAAAAGACTCAGATTTTATTTATTTGCTGACATTGTGTGACATTTAAGCCAAACATGGTTTACTAAACCATTTTTTTAGTTCATGATTTCTGGATTGGTTGCTATTCTGAATGAATAACAGAAACCCTGCTTTTTCACTTTTCACTTTCCAAATAAACTCTCTTGATTGATACTATCCTTTCCTCATTTCTCCATTTTGTATTTTGCACTCTCACAATTCCATTGTGATTAAATAGAGAAACAAAGATTACAATTTAGACTTTAGTGAACTAGAATCTATACTTCAGGAGGGCAGTGACTTTGTCCCCAGTTCCTCAGGATCCCCACTGCTTTTGCAGTTATGAGAATGGTGTCTGTCACAGAGTAGTCAGTCAAAAAATATTCTTGAAGGATTTGATTATTAAGAGCACTCTCTGAATCAGTTGACCACAAGTGTTCCCAAGATGGAGTCAGCAATGATGCCAGCCTAGATGGTCTGCACCAAGGTAAACCTGGTGGGATTTTGCCCAGCTGAGATAAAAGCAGTCTAATGAATCCTATCTCAAGGAGGAAGCTAGAGGTCAGGGTCAGTATAAACTATCATTTCCCAAGAGTGTGGATCAAGTGCCACTGCTTGGACTCTTCCTATGTGTTCTATCCTGGTGTTATTAAACGGGCATGTTCTATTCATATTTAAAGCATGGCAACATAAGAGCTGTATCCTATGATTTCACAGATCATAATGTGGATAAAAGAAAAATCTAAAAGCTAGATCACGTCTTATTTTTGAACCACACAAGTGACTTTTAAAGTATTACTGCTCAATATTATGTAACAACCTAAATGGGAAAAAAATTTGAAAAAGAATAGAAACAGGTATATATATATATATATATATATATATATATATATATATATATATATATATATATCTCTGAATCACTTTGCTATACACCTGAAACTATCACAACATTGTTAATCAACTATACTTCACTATAAAATAAAGTTAAAAAACCCATCACATTGTATACTTTAAAAATTACATTGTACAATGTAAATATATATATCTTTTATTTGTCAATCATACCTCAATAAAATAAAACTGGAAAAGAATTTTAAATAGAAAAAAAATAAAGTGTTACTGAGAAAGCAAAAAATGCCAGTGAGGTACAATATTTGTGAAAGGAATTAGAAGTAAGCCACTAAGCCAGGTTACTATTTAAAGATTGCACAGTAAATTCTCAGCCCAGGTGATCTGGATATTTATTTTACTGAAAAAACAATGTATGTATGAATTGAACTGTATAACATCATTCTTAAAAATACATATAAGCCTCATGGTGAACACTTGAAATTTTTTTTTAAAGAAGTTACATATTCTAATATACTATCCAATTACTCAATATAAATAAGGATATATGACACTAAAGTATTTGTATTTTTTTAAAACTTCTTTTTATGCAGTGTGTTTGTGTATTTACTAGAGACTCTTCAGCCTCTGGGATGTCTAACTTGGGACATTTTGCATGTATCTCTATGAGGCTGCATTAGTTTGTTATGGTAATTGAAGCCAAAGTTTCAATTTAATACATGGTAAAGAAACATACTTCTTTATTATGGAGATTCAGATCATAGTGTAGTGTTTAAGGGAATTGATTCACAGATGAGAATCCTATATATTGTTTCAGTCTCCTCCACCTTTGACATTTCATGTAGCCTTGGTAAACCACCCCTGCAGTTTGTCCTTAGTGCCTACCTTTGGAGAATCTTTTTGCTAAGTAAATTCCAGGAGTCAAGTCAAGAGAATTCTGTGACAAGTTTCTGTTTGAAACCAGCACAACAAATTCTTGCCATTACATAAAAAGGTTTCTAAGACTTAAAGATTAAGTATACCCTACCAGCTGTTCCAGATGTGTCAGATTATTATCAGTCTGTTTATGACAGGGAGCAAAGGAAATAAAAGGCCTCCTTTATAGGCAATTTGCAATACTCAAATTTCTAAAGTCATACTGTTGACTTTTCTGTGATTGTAGTATACAACTTTAAGCCAAAATAATGTATGTTGGAGAAAGACCATAGCCAAAAGAACAACATAAGGCTACTCTGTACCACATGTTTCAGTGCATTCAAAATATCACAAAAGATATTTTAAAAGAGTGAGATAAGTGATAAAGTAAAAATCATAAAGTTTCACTCGGAGTTATGTTTAGAAAGAGAGCAAATGCTGCTTTCCTGTGTTAAGAACTCCTACTCATCCTTCAAAGCGCCATCTATTGCCCCTGGCCTGTTTTCTAAAGTAGAGGTCCTAGGAAGAGATAATCACTTCCTATTTTGTGATGTCCCTATTCTTTGTATTTTTCTGATTATAGCCATTATGCAGCTATTTATTTAATGTCTTTCTCTACTTCTACTGTGGTGTTACTTGAGGTTGGGGATTAAGTCATTTATTCCTATTCATGGTAACATTTTGCCTAGGACACAGGAGACACAGCTGAATTTGATTGACTTATTGAACACACCATAATTTTATATAATTGGGCTCATGGACTGTTGCCTGTAACAACTGCAATAATGATACCTAGCATTTGCCTTGCTCAAGCTGCTTTGTGCAAAACTGTCCATTAGAGCAGGCTTATAGATCCAACAGCAACATACCACACCCCTAAGTCAACTGTGAGTTGTTGCCCATGTTGAATTTTATTGCTCCTGATGGACTGCATTTTTCAATATACTGCGTCCCACATCTGTGGCCCTATCTCTAAGAACAGAAAAGATATGGAGGGCTTACTTTCCTAGTCAGAAATATTATTTTTCAGTATAGTGAGTCCTACAAATTTTAGGACCCTTGAGTCTATGAGAAAGCATCTTTTCTATTAGTTTTTCCTTAAGTACTGATGAGAAATTATGGTGCAATTCTGTCTAGGCCTTCACTATGGAAATAAAATGGATTTTGAAAGCTCTGCTAAGTACCAGCAACTTAGCACTATTTGGAAAAGATCTGGAAGGATCTTTCAGGTCTGATTTAAGCCAACACTGACCTCTGAACTCTTCAGAGATGGTGTTTATTTCTAGTTTCCACTACCACTTACATTCAGATGACTCAATCTATGTGTCAAGTCCTAATTGCTCTCTGAGCACTAGACCCTAAATTGAACAATATCATAAAGAAACTAATCCAGAGCTGATTTAATCTTCTCCTTCCCAAAGTCAAACATCTTTAAGATGTCCCTGGAAAAAAAGCCAATTTTGCCTCTCAAATTTCGGGCTAACTTTATCACTCCCTGGCTAGAAAATGCCTTCCGTGTCCTGCAAGCCTCCCCATTCCTGTTAAAATAAGCCCACCACCCTTGTAAGAGAGCCAGTATGATATCTGTTAAGGGTAGACTCTGAGGCCAATTAGATTGGGTTGGGGTTGCTGGATAAAACACAGGACACCCAGACAAATTTGAATTTTAGGTAAATAGTAAGTGATTTTTAATGAAAAAGTAATTTCTAATGAAAAAGTTCTTAGTATGTCCCATGCAATATTTTGGACATACTTACACTAAGAACTTTTTCATTGTTTATCTGAAATTCAAATTACACTAGGTGATCTTCATTTTAATTTGCTAAACTTGGCAATCTTAGATTCTGCCACTAACATCTACCCTTGGAAAGTTACCTAGCCTTTCTGTTAGGACTGTTCAAGGATTTAAATCATGTAACATGTTAGAACAGTGCCTGGAATATGGTAAGTGTTTCATAAATGTTAGCTAATTTCATTATTCTGATCATCTAGAGTAAGGATCAGCAAACTTTTCTGTAAAGGGCAAGATAGTAAATATTTTAGAGTTTGCAGGCAATATAGTCTCTTGTTGCTACCACTTGACTCTTCTATTGTAGGGCGAAAGCGGTCCCAGACAATCCCTAAACAAATGGGCGTGGTCATGTTTCAATAAAACTTTATTTACAAAAACAGGCAATGGGCAGATTTGACCCCTGGACTATGGTTTGCCCAAATTTAGATTAAAACCATGTAGTAATCTTCTACTACTCCTTACTGCATCCACTTCCTTTTATTAAAATACTTATTATTGCACCCATCCCCTTTCATTATAATATTTCCTATTTTAAAGAAACTTTTGATGGATCATGACTGACTACCTATTTAAAAACTCTAATACTACCTAATATTTATAGAGTATATCTCATGTTTAAAGTGCTTCATATGAATATATATAGTGATATTCTAATTATATATATAATTATACATATACATATATAAATCTTCACAATAACATCATGAACTAGGTTAATAAAAATTTCTCCCTGATATTCCTTGGTTCTTTTCTTTCATAGATTCCACTTTTCTCCTATACATTATCTTTCACTTTCGCCCATAATCCCCTGCAAGTCTCCTATATTGCAATTTACCTGGGCAATTTGCTATTCCCTAAATATTCCCCTGACTTTCATCTTTATGGGTTTCTACATGATCTTCCCTTATCATGATATGCTTTCTATCCCCTCTCTCCTTGTCAGCAGATTATATATTCACAGAATGAGTAAAAACTTAGAAAGATCAAATTGATAAAAAAAAAATACCTCGAGGTTGTCTCTACCTTATTTTGTAATTGTGTGTGTGAATGTATGTATATGTATGTATATGTGTGTTTGTGTGTGTATTCCAAATAGTTTGCACTTTTACCTTTATTCACTTTGAAGTCACATCACTTCTTTGCCCAATGCTTAGGAAATAAGATACCAACGTGACTAAGACCCAATTTGGTGTCAGGTTTCTTGATTCCACTCTGATTGCTGTTGTCAGTGAGCGACTTGTTGCTCAGCACACTAATAGCTCTTCAACGAAGAAGGTTTAAAACCAGAGGGAGGTGTGTTCTTTAAAGAAAAAATTTATAACTGTTGAGAAATTAGAAGCCCTCTCTTATTATTGTATTGCTCTCCTTTCATCTTTAGCCTTCTGATGTTTTCGTTTTCTTCCTTCCTTGATGCCCTGAATGTATTACCATTTTAATGAGATGTGGCTATGTCCATCCCTGGCCAATAACTAACTTCTTCCCCTCTGTCAGAATGTTAGCATTTTATGGCATTTCTACCTTCTGGGAGTTTAAGTATAGGGTCTAAGTAAGAAAGTGTGTATCACTGGCACAGTTTCTAGGATAAGGTGCTTCTAAATCATCAGTGAAGAATTCCACTTAAGAAGTCAACTTCAGATAGATTCTGGGGATGGGAAAACACAAAGAGCAAGAAGATAGAGGCTCCAGTACAAAGGCAATTTTTGGCCAGCTTGGAAGAAGGATGATGTGACTTAAATAGAAGATGAGGCTGAGGAGAAAATTACCACAACAATCACCACAAAGAGCGAGAGACATATAGTTCCAGAGTCTCAAGTGAGACAGGATTGAAAACATTAATCTACAATCCTTCTCATCAGAAAGTAAATTTCACAAAGTGAGATATGGAATAGATAAAGTTCAAATTTCCAATATAGAAATTCTATTTTTCCTCCAGAAATATATGTTGAGATTTTGACCAGTTTTGCCAAATCGGTGCACGTGTTCTGTACCTCCACACAACTCAGAAAACATTCATTGATGACATGACATTTTGATATGGTTCAATTAGGCAGCTCAAAATGTCTGCAACATAAATTATACAACAAATACTGCTGAGAGAGTCTCCATTTTGGTTTTAAAGTCTTGCCAGTCATATTCCTTTTCCTTCTTCAAATGGCTGTACTTTTGCACGAGTAACATATTACTGTTTCTTCTAAGCACACCTTAATGAAATCTTCCTAGCATTCTGCAATTACCTACAGTTTTAAAAACTAGGGTTTCAGAATATTTCAGCAGTAAGGAGCCCAGTTGTCTTCATCTGCTCAAGAGAAGGTTCAGAAGAAGAGAAGCCATTGTACAATCAGGTTCTGCTGCCTCATCCACATCCTAAGACCCTCCTCTGAAAGGTGACAGCTGAGGAATAGAAATGATGGTGGAGTTCATTCATTCCAACATCCCAGCAGCAGGTTTGGTTGTAGTTTTGCTATGAGGCCATTTCTACAGTTTCAGCTTTACAGTCACTGAAAGCAACACAGTGCTCTTCGACTCCCAAGACTGGTTTCTAGCCTTTCTATAAATTCTGTAAGCTTCTAGTATTTCTCAAGAATATTCCCTTTTGCTTAAGTTAGCCAGAATCAGTTTCTCCTGCTGCAACCAAGGAAACCAGCTGGCAGATCCTAGCTGGTGGTTAGAAATTGCCGAGAAGTATTTACCATATTCTCAGGAAAATTCTGTGTGTGTGTACATGTGTGTCTATATGTGTGTGCATGTGATGAAGACAAAAATGAATACAGTGATACTTTCATCTGGCAGTTGGAGAAACTAGCATACAGAGGTGAGATTTTTTTCATGCTGTTCTCTACTGAGGAGGCTAGCTACTTCTCTACATTTCTATGCTTCCCCAGCAAATTATAGGGAAAAAATCCATGGAAGATGCGCTCTACTATGTAAATGTCTCTTCTTCTCTTTTGAAACACCACCAGAATCTGTTAGCAGCATATTCTTGGTTCTTAATATGGCATATAGTAATAATAACTTGCAGTAAATTAGTAGCTTGTTGCTTGCCACTAAGGCCAAAAAGATGGTGAAATCTTACTAGTGGTTACTGCTCTAGCCACATTAACCCATTTCAATACCTCCTTCCTTATTCCTGTCTTCCAAACATCTCCCCAGTATTGGAGAGTTGGGGTTCCACTGGAGGGGGTGTTTTCATCAAACCTCCAACTTTTCTAGCCAAACTGAGTCTTCAAAGCCCTAAGCCCAAAACACAAAGGAAGTAAAATTCTAAACAATCATCTTCTTCTAATTGCTTTCTCCATCTCTTCCTCCCTAACGGTTTGATTAGAGCAGTCTTCTACTTTAAATGGCAGCTTTTTTCTGGAAGACAAAATTACTTAAGGAAGGAAAATATTTAGGAGTTCTAGATTCCTTTAAACTTTACCACTAATTGCTGTGTAACTGAGTGACTCAATACTTGTAGAAAAAGGGAGTGATAATATTAAACATAAATGATATTTCCCTAATGGGCCACTGAATTGCAATTCAAAGAATACTTGGAAAACTCATGAGTGTTTTTGATTTAAGTGGAAAATGGGAGGTAGGGAGGACCTAACCATGAAAATATTTATGTAAAAATCAAAAAAATCTCTGCCCTATTAGCACGAAAAAAACAACTTATGAAATCACCTTAATATCGTTTGTAGAGCATGTAATAAACACATTATTCTTCAGGAAATTCCCTAGAGGATATTGGCAAAACTAGGCACTGAGCCACATTTCAAAGCTTTCTGCAGTTATTTCAAGAAAGAAAGAGCAACAGACCACTCCTTGCACTTCTAATCCCTAAATGCATCTATCTCTGTGTTAAAAGTTTGACATATAAGTTATTTTAGTCTCATTATGAATACTTAAACATGGAGCATGCAGTTGTATTATGTTTATATGTCGAATGTAATAATTCAGTAATAATGACCTTAAATGCACAAGAGCAAAATTGGTAAACATAAATTATATTTTTCTTAAAAAGGAATTTTGAGATGTTTTTCCAGCATGTTTCTTCCTACTTTTTAAATATGTTTGGAGGTGTTATGAATACCCAAACTCCAGTGAAGCCCTAAACTTTAACCTGTATGAGTTGTGGTAGAAGGTAAGGAAGCGGGGGTGGAAAGGTGACCACTAGATCATCTTTCCTTTGACCCCAGCTGGTTGCAGGAGACAAGCCACTGTGTTAATGTGAGACAGGCTGCCCTGGTCAGACAAAAGCACAGTGTGCTTACAGGAGCCTCAGTTAGCAACAACAATTACTGTTTCAAAGGGAAAAGAAGGAGAATTACACAAGCAAAACATTTTCTAGGATGTTCTTCTGATAAGTATGATCAGGGAACGCATTTTTGGCATTAATTACTTTGTTGCTCAACCATTGTCATTTGAAAGTTCTTAAAAATGAATCTTGCTCCATGTTTACAGATGGTGGAAGAAAAAAAAGCCCACAGCACTTTATTCTCATTTTGGAAATTGTAATTTTCACACACACACACACACACACACACACACACACTGCACATAGGTTCTGATAAGCCATAAATAGTCCTCTGTCTTCCTCCCCTCATTTTCGTTCTCCCCGTCTTCTATGTGAATAAGACTTTAGCTGAGCACATTTTCCAAGCTTAAATTAGCAGTGGCCACGTGACCCCTCCTCACCCTCCTCCTTCTTCTACTTCTTCTGTCTCTTACGCTTTGATCCTCTCTCCCTACCTGAATGTAGTAAAATTAACAAATAAGTATGAAGCTGGGAGTATGAATATAAGGGAGTAAGGCAACTGATATAGGATAAAATTAGAGTTTGGGGGGAAAATAGCGGCCCCCTCATTTGTGCCTTCTGAAGATTATTGCTTTTACAGTGACTTCCACACCTTTTATACACAGCATCACTTTTAGACTATCTTTTCTGGTTAGTCTTGATTGCCAAGTTAACCTGTAAATTAATTATGCTGGTAAACCACTATATAAACAACATCTATATTTTTTAAAACAGCTAGAAAATTGATACTAAAAAGCACATGCTGAGCAAATACTTGATGGTTAATTGATGGTTGATTGGTCTTAGCAATGGACCAGAAGAAAGGCTAATAGATTATGGCCGTAAAAAGAAATTTTCCTATAGAAGGTCAGAGTTCAGGAAGATTATATTTTAGAAGAACAAGCTTTTCATTCATTCAGCAAAGAGCTATTGAATTTATTGTATTCCATTTAAAATATTTGATCAGAGAGTAAGATAAGGATGAAGAATAATTTCTTACTGTGCTAGGGTAAATCCTGGAAACTTACCCTCAGTGGTTGTATTAAATGGGCTTCTGACTTAGAAAGTGACTTTCCAGGGCAATGTGGCCCCGGGTGTACGAAGCTGTTACGTGTATTATCACAGATGGTCGCTAAAGGTGGACCAGGGGCAGCCATCCATATGAGAAGCACTGGCCATCTCAAGAGTCACAGCTGAGGAGGGAACAATGGCAGCCTCCAATAAAACCACAAAAGCTTCCATAACAGAAAGAGTTAGTATTAAACATCAGCCAAGTCCAGAGGCTATGAAGTCATCTTAGGATGGTACCTTTGAAAACTGAAGTATTCTCCTGATGGCCATTTTAAAACCATGTTGGAGGAGAGAGCAGATAGTGAGAAGGGCTGAGGAGAGTGAAAACAAGTGAGGAGGCCAACTGCACCCTGCTCCCTGAAGGCCTGTAGCCTACCTTAGCCAGTCCCAAGTGGGGGGGAAAGGGGATTGGGTTTGAAGTGTTGATTAATACTAGATTAGACACTTTATAATTGCTGAATTGTGACTATACTTAAAGAGACAATAGGGTAGGGCTTCCCTGGTGGCGCAGTGGTTGAGAGTCCGCCTGCCGATGCAGGGGACACGGGTTCGTGTTCTGGTCCAAGAGGATCCCACATGCCACAGAGCGGCTGGGCCTGTGAGCCATGGCCGCTGAGCCTGCGCGTCCGGAGCCTGTGCTCCGCAACGGGAGAAGCCACAACAGTGAGAGGCCCGTGTACCGCAAAAAAACAAAAACAAAAACAAAGAGACAATAGGGTCTTTTATCACCCGGATATTATGAGAAAACTTATGAGCTTGCCCAAGTTTCTATCCTGTGGCAAGATGTGGACAACTTACACCAAGGACATTTACAGGGTTACTGACAGAGAAAATTAAAGATGCTTTTCTGATGACTCCCTAAAAATTCTGCTTGTTCAATATTTAGTACATGAGCACACTGCTTCATTTTCCTCTTCTCTGATTTATTCTTCATACCCTCTCAGTTTTACCCATACTTAGAAACCACAACAATGCTTTTCTCCACAGTGAAGACTGCACTCATTTTCACAGCTTATAAACTTATTGTGGGTGTTAATTATGAAGCCACACAAAATTTACACAGCCCCAGAGCTCATGGGACCTGGCCTGGGTGCTCAATATTCTATCTGCAGCATATAAAACTGGCTGGGAAATGTTTTGTGAGCAAGAACTTAGAGCAATTTCTTGAAATGTTTCCTGAAAAAGAACTTTGCTTGATCTTCTTCTAAATGCTCCTACTCAGCTCCATGGATTAGCATTCTTTAAAAAAAAAAGAAAATTGTATCTCTAATTACTTCACTTTAATAAGTAATTAAAAATGAAATATAATGTATACAAACATTGGCTGCTCCACTGTGACCAAAATAACTGTTACTTAAGCAAGATTGAAGTTTATTTCTTTCACTTAGCAGTTGAGCTTTGACAGTTCAAGTCTGATTGATGGCTCACTGCATGGAATGACCATGTTCCTTCTGTCTTGCTTTACCATCCTTAACACAGTGTTTCCATCTTCTGATCTAAGAGAACTGATCCAACTCAGTCATCATATTCAGATTTCAGCTAATGGGGGGATGAAAAAGAAAGGGGAGGACAGACTCTTTTAAGTATAGGAACCCACAGTTATAAGTATCATTTGTGTTCACACTCCATTGGCCAAAACCTTGTCACATGGCCACTGCTAGTTTAAGAGGAGTCTGGGAAATATGCTCAGCTAAAGTCTTATTAGCATAGAGGAAGGGGAGAACAGATAATGGGGGAATGCCTGGCAGTCCCTCATTTATATACAAAGACTTTAAAAAAGAACTTTATCATCAATTTCATTTCAAATTGCATGCCTGTTTTAGAATAGCCCCTATAGAAAGTAAAGCCTGGGCAAGAATTAAAGTGCTGCTGCTTGGACTGGAAGGTACTGACCAAGGGTGTTGAGGGTGAAGAAAAAATGGGGAAATGAGTCAAGGAAAACGTCAAAGCAATAATGTGCTTGAATGCAACACTATGGTTCAACATGTATCATTTCTTCATTATACGGGACTTCTCCAAAGAGTTGACAAGGAGAAACTACATCTCAGAGCAGTCCACGAGTGGGAGAAAGGAAAGAAACATCTGCCTGTTTCCTGCCTGTTTCTCACATTCCAATAATCAAGATTTAACACACTGGAAGCAAATTCTCCTGAACTTCTGAGTTTTCTCATCAGCCCCTTCAAGGTTGAGAGTCAATTTGGTATAGATGAAGCAACAAAAAAGATAGAGAAAGAAAAGAAACAGTTGAGGAACCTTAAGAAGGTGCACAACATTTGTATCTAATATAATACATTAAAAGGAAGAAATCTAATACTTAGTCTCCATTCCTGATGTCTCTTTTCACATGGAAGGGTTTCCATCAGAGTCATGGAGTCCATTAGAGTTATTTTCGTCTTTCTCCCAACTTTCTCACTTACTCAACTCCATGGAAAGGTGTGTGACTTATCCAACAGGTAAATCTGGATATAAGAACTGAGCATATGTGGCTCAGCCACATCCCCATGTTTTTTTGTGATTTGCTGTCTACAGAATGTATGTTCTCCAGTCTGCTTGATGCCATGAAGTTAACTTGGTGGTAGAGGCCCTGCTCCTGGAGAAGCTGGAAGGCTTGCAGTTGTTTGATGCTAACTATGACTGGCAATGTCAGCCTCATTCTGAGGTGGAGTATTGGGAGGTCTATTATTGCCTTGGAATTAAACTATACTCTCCAGTATCTGTTTTATCAGTAGTAAAGCTGATAATTTTATTTCCACCTGCCTTACCCACTGTCTATCTCAGAACCTATATTGGATAAAAGGGAGCTGATCTATTGGTTTACTAAAAATTCAACAGAAAGAAAGAAAAAAAGACAACAATCATTTTCTCTATAGACTGACTATTTGTTGCTTTATAAGAGAGGAGGAAATTATGTATGGTCATCTTATTTTTATTATTATTGTAGCTAGAATTTATTGAGACCATAAGTCTCAATAAATACTTATGTACTCACACTGTGAGTACAGTATTTCATTTAATCCTTACAACAGACTTGAGGGGTTTACAGATAGGCAAGCTGAGACTTATTTCTAAAGATTCATTAATTCATTCAACACATATTTATTGTCTACCTACTACATGCCAGGACTAAATGAAAAAGAGGGCAGGATTTACCCTCATGTAATATAGAGTTTAATTGGGAGGCATATATTAATCAATTATTCATATGAAGAAATGTTTAACTGCAACTGTGATTAGTGGCATACAAGAGAGAGACAGTGCGTAACATGTGAAATGAAACAGCAGTGACTAAATTGGGTTCTGAAGCACGAGTGAGCATTAATTGAAGGTAGTGTGTGCATACTGTGGTTGGCTGGGGATAGGAGTGGCAGGAAAGGATGGAATTCCAGACAGAGGTAACACCATGTACAAAAGCCCTGTGGTACATAAGGCAGCATGGAGAAACGGAAGATCCTTTAAAATGGCCAATATGGCTGCAGTGAAAAGAGTGAGAGGAAGACTGAGTAGAAGCAAGGCCAGGTGTACAGGGGCCAGATTGTATTTTTAGACTCGTTAAGGCATTTTTACTTTATTCCAAAAGGAATCTAAAGCCATTGAGTGGTTAAAAAATGCGTTGTGATGCAATGATACTTGTTTCAATTATAATTTGGAGAGTGGATCAGAGGAAAGTCAGAATGGATGTTTTTAATCAGTCAAGGAAATTTTGCCAGCATCCAGGTGAGACAAGCTTGTGATTATATGGTACAAAGATGTGTATACATTTGAAAAATATATAAAGAATAGAACAGATTATATATGAGGCATGAAGGAGACCAAAGTGTCAAGGATGGCACTTAGGTGTCAGGATAGGGTGACTAACCAAGAGTCAAGAAGCTGGTGTGTCTATTTACAAATCCAAACTCTTTCCATTATAAAATAACAATAAACATTTCTGCTTCAGAACAGTTTCACTTTGATAACCCAGTAATCTGCTTGACCAGGTTTACAAGGAGAGATTCTTTCTCTCCTTCTTGTTTGCAATAAGTATCTACCTTTTAAAAGCATATCCAGAACATTTTCCTTTAAGAATTTTCTAAAATATATGTTGCTGAGATAAAAGTCAATACAAAATTGCCCTGTCTACAGTTAGACACTTGTCAAAAATCATATAATTACTCTGAGTTTCAGATATATCCCTTCCTATGGTAATTAAATATTTCTATGAGAACCAGATACATTTTGTGGACTCAGAGGACAGAACTGTTTAATGTGACTACGTTTTTGAATATTTGGTGAGATTTTTCATATTGACAAAAGTTCTAGTAGCTTATTAGTGCCTTATTAGTGAAAAGTAAGAAAGAAAGGAAAGGTGTAGTTAACCAAAGGCTGGTTTTGATTTAGTGGATCCTATTTTTGCATCTTCTTTTCTCATACTGCAGATCCCTAAGACAGATATAACTTTACCAAAATACCTATTGTGCTTTGCAGCTGTGTGATGGACGCTTTTCCAGTTATGGATTCACAAATATCATGTCTTAGCTTAGCTAACAAGGCTTTTTTTTCTTAAATGAGGCAGAATAGTTAAGTGAAAGTCCCTTAATTTGAGCATGAGCGTTCCATTCCAATTAAGCTTGAAGAATCAAAGAAAAGAGAGTTGATTTCATTTTTTTTTTCTGAAGTGAAAGTAGGCAGCGTACTAAAAGATGAAAATGATATAGTAGCATCTGCAAATCACACATTTTTATTTAGAACTTAGGTCAAATATGAAAAACTTTAAAGGATGCTATGAAAAAAATGAAACTAATACAAAATATATTAAGGTATTAACAAGTAGATGGGACAGACTCTAGCCAATGCACCTGCTGTTTACCTTAAAATTGAAAATGTTCAAAAGCCACCAACAGCGCCATTTCACTATTGGCAATAATGTACTGTTCATAGCGACGTAATACCGGAAAGTTGTGTACAATTACCATCACTTTTATCAATGTTTCTTCTGATGCTGTTGATAAAGAAAGTCAACATTTCTAGAAATAATTTTACTATCTGAGAAATAAAGGCCTATAGCCAGTGAATCCATGCAACCACCTGTATTGCTGGCTTAGTCCTATTGAGTTAATTACTACTGGGCCTAATTAGTCAAGGGTATTAATCAAGGTAGGCTAGGATATGCTGGGGAAATATTTTTACTCAGGAATCTTAGCCACTGTACACGAAAAGCATGCATTTCTCACTCATGCTACATGTACAGCTCTGGTTGGGGGTAGGTGCACATGGGGCCACTAAGGGACTCAGGATGACACTGATGCAGGTATCTTGTGATGCTGCTACCCCCAACAAGTAGATTCCAGGGCCTGCCTCTCGGTAGTCCAGACCTCCATCATTTCCATTCCTAACCAGAGCTAATCATCCAACCTCAACCTAACTACAAGGGTTGCAGGGAGAAACAGGGAGCACACAGACTACTTAGTAAGTACTACTGTATTTTGTTACACTACATTAGTCGGTCTGTGCAATATAAGATTGGCCAGATGGCAAACTTTGATTGAAATTTTTTTAAAAAAGAATTTGAGTATGATTTCACAGGAGGAGTGTTAAGAAGGTTCAGCATTAAAAAGAGATTCTGTCTAGGCTGGAGAAGGGGTGCAATGGGCATGGTTATTACAGAAGATTGATGTAAAGTAGTAGAAGAAAATGAAGTAGTTAAGGGAGGAAAGAAAAATAACAGTCTAAGATTCTGCACTCATTGAAGCAAGCTAAGTAAACCAATTAACCAAGATGACCTTGAAAGAATAAGAAAAAACGAAAACTAAATATAACATCTTGAGAGCCTTGGTGTCCTCATGAGAAGTTTTTTTTTTTTTTTTACTTCACATGATGAATCACTGGATAATTTTGAATAATGGAATGACATATCTGTAGGGAAACCAAGGCTATTCCAACTATGGCATTTTAAACCGAGTAAAATCAAGATAGTATCAAGGAGATGCAATAATCTGGAAGTTTGTTAAGGATTTGAAAATAGAGAAGAAGTATATATTAAAAAGATGAAATATATTTTTGGCAATTTAGTGAATGTGTATGTAATTCAAAGAGCAGGAATGAACTGTGATGACCCTTAGAGCTGTATAATCACAGGGTTTAGGAGTTTGACAGGGAAAAAGGAAGGAAGAAAAAAAGGAGGAAGAGTGCAGAATGTTTAAAACATAGGAGAAAGAAGAGTGTGGAGGAAAGAGCTTTCTGCTTCTCATCTTTTTTAAATTTGATGCACCATGGTGCAAAATATTTTTCTCTGTTTTACTTTTCACCATAATAACAGTGGAAACAGCAATAATTTAAATTGATTGCAAAGCTCTATAACAAGTGCTTAACATGCATTATAATTTTATATTCACAATATATTATGACAAATTACGGTTTACATATGGCAAATAACTTACCAAAATCAATCAGTTCATAAACTGGATTTGAGTCCAGGTTTATCTGAAATCAGACTGTCAATGAAAGCTTTCTTCTCAACCTCTCTACTTTTCTATTTTTCCTTTTCCCCATTTTCTTTTTTTCCAACTTTTTTCCATCTGTATATGCCACACTATATAGTTCCAAAAGCATCCTCCCCCCCCCCAAAAAAAATCAGGATATATTGTACAAATCAAATTTGAGAGAAATAACCTAATTAACTAAGGAGTAAATGTTCAGGTCCTAATTTTTCCTAGTTCAAGTCCTATTGTAAAGCTTACTGGGGTTTACTAGGGAAATGAAACAAGGAATGAATAAAGGACACAAAGGCTTCCATATTTAATTTGGACATCAAATTGTGTCTTCACAGTAACTAAACAACTAGTTGAAAAGCAAAATGGGCAACTTATCAATTAAGTTGAATTGGCTGGAGCTGCACAATCCTTACATGAGTTATCAATTCTGGGAAATAAAAAATAATACATCATCTTGGAATTGTAATTGTAGAGAAATTACATAGTACTTATTCTTCTTTTCTAGTCTTGTCCAGGCTTTCATATTTTCATAATTTCCCTTGTATTTTAAGTTTCTAATCTCATAAATTAATTAAACTCTATAAGTTTAATTAAACTCTAATAAAATTTCATTTCATTCTGTTATTATTATAAAATATAATATTACCCAGAATATTTCAAGAGCTTGATCAATTTCTGCTTGAAGTCTCCTGGATATTACTTTAAAATTACTAAAAATGACTTACAGGCAGCTGAAATTCTTCTTTCCACTCCCCAAACCCCAACTTGTGCTTTTCTCTTCCCTCATTTCTTGAACCTCAAAATTGATAATAACCTCGACAAACATTATGGCATAGGCAATGGACAAAATCTGATGAACTAGGCAGAAACATTGCTGTCAATGAACTTCACAATACCTGGGAGGTATTATGGTGTTTGGAAACCCCAAAGAGAAGAGTGAATTTAAAAGTAGGTTGCAATTTTTATTGACCTCCATCCTGAGTCCAATATTTTTGTTCTAAAGAATAGAACTAGCCCCTTTAAAAGAAAATCTCTTCATGTTAGGAATCCCAGCTGCCTTGTTTTCCCCAACTAAGTTATGTGTAAAACATAAAGAGAATTCTTAGATCTGCTGGGATATAGGGTTGCTAGGGTGGCTGTTAAAGAAAGAGAGCCAGAGACTATCAGAAATCAATAAGAAAAGGAAGGCACTAGGGGCTAAAGTTAGAAATATTAAATCTCTGGACAAGACCTTTTTCTCTAAAGCTTAGAGATCTAATTGGTTTTCTTGGTTTTATCTCTCAGCAGTGGTTACCTAACACACAGATATCTCTTTTCAGATCATACACTTGTTATCTCTCTTCTCTTTTTTTTGTATTTCTTCAAGACAGACATGAGATGAGTAAAGATTCATAACCAGGAAAGAGGAGCCGCCTTGGTGGTCATATTCCATACCTCCTCTTAACTCATCATTGGTCCTTCTCTTCTTTGCTTATTTCTTTTCCATTACCCCTTCAAAAAGGAGATCAATGACCCTAAACTTCAAACTAAAACCTCCTCACACTACACAAAGCCATCTCCAAATACGTAAATAATAATGAACTAAAACTGAAAATATTCTAACACTGTTGTAAAAGTGTATTTCTCACTCTATGCTGTGGTCCTATGGAGGAAAGAGGAAAAAGAGGAAAGGGAGTCACTGAAAGTGACACATATAAGTTCCACTGATAAGAATTCATCATTTGGCCATACCTAGACACAGGGAGCTGGGATTTATAATCCCTGGTTGGGCCGCTGCATTTCAGCAACAATTTTAAGTGTAGAGTCTATAGTATAGATTCTATACCATGAACAGGAAAACAGAGATTCTGGTGGCTGGCTGGCTTTCTACAGTACTATATAAACATTAACACCAATAAAATATGATAAATGTGTGATTAAATCTATGATGTTCTACTATTGTTTGACTGATTTCTTTTTCCTGGTTAATTAAATCAAAGGTTCATTTACTATATGCTTATAATGTGAGTAGACATGATTCTAGGTTTGGGAGATACAGTAATGAATAAAACAGACAAAAACCACATCCCTCCTGAAGCTTATATCTTAGTGAAGGTATGTCAGAAACTAAGTAAAATTTATACTAAATTCTGTAGTTTAATTGAAAGAGATAAGTGCCATGAAGAAAAATAAAATTGGGGGAAAGGGAGAGAAAATGTGCGAAATGATTTCAATAGGATGGTCAGGTAAGACTTGAAAAGGGGCTATTTGGATAAGCCTGAAAGTGATTAGAGAGAGAGTCACGTGCTATCCACGAAGGGCGTTTCAGGTAATGGTGTAAGTCCAGCGGGTATGTACAAGAAGCAAAGAGGTCTTGTGTGGCTAGAGTGGAATAAATAAGAAGGAGTTTTCTAGTAGATAAATTCACAAATGGAGGGAGGGTAGATTCTATGGCCTTATACCCATAGAAGATCTTTGGCTTTAACTCTACAGTAAAAAGTCCATTTGAAGGTTTTGTGTGGAAATGTGGTGTGTTCTGCCTTGCATTTTAATAGAATCACTCTTACGGCAGAGTTGAAAATCACTAAAGCAAGACAAGGTGGAAGCCTGTAGACCAGTTAGGAGGCTGTTAAAATAATTCAGGCAGGCAATATTAGTAGCATAGATCAGGTTGCCAAAACAGGTGGTGGTGAGATGTAGCTGGATTCTGGATACGTTTTAAAAGGAGAGCCAGAACAATTTGCTGCGAGCTTAGATGTGGGCAGGAAGGCAACAGAAGAGTGAAAATAACTAAGATTTTTGGTCTTAGTAACTGGAAGGTGGTGTTGACATTGAGACATAGGGGAAAGCTAAATTTCAATCAGGTTTGAGGGGTGATATAGAAAGTTCTAAAACACAATTAGTTAAGATGTTTATTAATCATCAAAGTGGAGATATAGGGTAACAAATTGAATATACAAATCTGAAGTTCAAGGGAGAAAGAGTGGAGATTAAAATTTGGTATTTAAGGCATTTACATCCATGAGACTGAATGAGACCACCAAGTGTGTGAGTTCAAGGAGAGGTCCCAGGTCTAAGCAGTGGAGAGCACTAGTGTTAACAGATTGGGGCAGATGAAGAGATCCGTGTCTTATCTCATTCTGCATATCTGAAAAAGTGGACTTAGAGTCAACTAAGGTTGCCAACATCATAATAATAGTCCCAACCTTGAAAAGAGTACTCAGAAAAGCTGTTGTTAAGAAAAATTAATGAATTATGTGCATTATTTTAGCAAACCCATAAGCGCTAGACTACATACAGTTAATTACAGATACATATTTTCTTGGTTTACATTTCATCTAAGGAATTCAGAGTTCTGACAAGTTATGATTTTCAGTGAACTTACTGTTAATTCATTCTTATGTAGAGTAACAGGGAATTTCCCAACACTAGCTTCCCACCATAAAACTGGCAAATTTCCACAAGGCGGCAGCTATAATACAGTCATTTTCTATGATGCCATAACCTCGATCAAGAAGAGATTAGAAAGAGAACAGATTTTCCAGGCAGAGATAAAATCACTGTCTGCAAAATTTAGTGGATTCCAGTCTAAAAACTTCAAGCTTAAATAATTCAATTAACTATTCAGCATATCAGATTCCATTTTCCCTTCCTAAATTTCACATATCTCTCGAGTTTCCTCTCTATCTCTAATTAATGGAATTTTAAGCAACTAATGTCCATGTGGAAAACACTGGAAATTAAATCACAAACAAGGATACTCATGATGACTAAACAAATTTTTGAAAAGAGACTGGGAAGATTATGTATTGATAATTTATTATAGCTAGTACTTACATGATGCTTCCTATGTGGTAGGCACTTTTCTATTGGGAAGAGTATTTATTTTTATTATTATTATTATTGCTAGTACTCACATAATTTTTTCTATATTAGGCCCTTTTCTTAGCACTTTATATCTATTTAATATAATATTCATAATAATTAAACAAAGCAGGTAAGATTATAATCTACATTTTACAGATGAAGAAACTCAGACACAAAGAGGTTTAGTAACCTGCCTAAGATTTCACAGCTAATGAGAAATCAGGATTTGGACCTAGGCTGTCCTGCTCCCAAGTCCCTGCTTTTATCCACCATGCTATGCTGCCTCTGATACATCATTAGACTTAGGTTTTTCATTCTTTCATTAGCTGCCCATTTTTCATGCTATTCTTTGACCTATTTTTTTCTGTTGATTAAAGGGAAGATTTCCTTGAAAGAGTTCTAGCATTTTTGTTATTTATTGTCACAACTGGTGAGTCCATTGACCATTATTCATTAATGGTCATTCATTCACTCATTCAATTAAAAAGAACAATATTGACCATCCAATTTGTGGCAGAAATTAAATTAGGTGCTAGGTTTTGTCAACCAAAAGACTGAAAAGAGGTGTTAGATGTGTACACTTGATTAGAACTTAGTTTGATAAGTGATAAAGATCTGCACTACATCCTATGCGAGCAAAGAGAGGTGGGACAGGAACAAATTATTCCAATCCCAGACCTTGAACAAGGATGGGAGTCAGCCAGCTGATGGAGAAGGAAACATAAAGTACAGACAGAGACAATGTGTGAGCAAAGACATGGAAGCATAAACAAGTACAGTAAACTGGAAAAATTCCAAGTAGTTCAGCATTATTCATTTTTCAAAATTATTGAGCACTCAGTAGGTGTCATACACTGTACTAAATACTGGAGACTCACAGAAAAATAAGACACAGTCCCCATGCTCAAGAAATTTAAAAACAAGTCATGGGTAACTCTTTGAAGAGGCATGGTTCTTTTGGCATAAATTGCTTAAGACCTTTTCAATTGTCCCTGTTTAACTCTAGCTTCTCATGAATAGCAAGAATCAGTACATTATATTACTTGGGGATACAGTCCTTGTTTGGAAGATATTCCCATTTCCACTTAGTGGTCTTCGCATCACAAGAAGGAGACAAGGACTTAACTTACAGGGTCCCGTGACTTTGGCTATGGGGCTCTGATCTCATCCAAATGGCACAGGGAGACTCTGAAGGACTTAAATCTGAAACTGACATGAGATGGAAATGTCCCATGCTTTATGTGTTTTAATGTGCTTCTTCTTTTGCTATAATGTCTCTTTTAAAAAGAGTTTAAATTCTGCAAAATGGATATCAGAATCATAAAACAGTAAACCTCATATAGCAATTTACTATAAAACAGAAGCTTAGATATAAAATGATGAGAGAAAGATAAAGTAGGCATATAAGTTACCCTTAACATCTGTGCTGAATAAATTTAAAACACCGGAATTTCAGATGCTGAGAATAACAATTGTGTTTGCTTGTCAGAGTCTGCTTTGGTCCATTTGAGAAAAACGTCAGTCATTCTTAATGGGCTCTGCAAAACCCTAACCATGTCTTTGCCAAGACTCTCCTATAATCGTTACATGATAAGCCCCACTGTGCTTCACAATAAATCAGGGAGTTGCACAGCTAAGTTACATGATAAGCCTTTCTATATTGAACAGTAAATCATGGAATTCCTCAATAAAGTTACACACTAAAACTCCCTAGCTTGTTTATTTATTTTTTCCTTTATGGTATTATCTCCCAGTGGTGGGTAAAGGTCAACAATATGGCTTCTGCTCACCTGCTTCCCTTTATCCCTTCGTCATTCACATTTCTGGAGAATACTCCAAGTCCCTCCTGTCACACCCAGAGAATGGCGAATATTAAACCTGACAGAAACCCAAAAGACCTCAGAACTGGAATCTACCTTGATGGAATGATGAGGGTGGGAAATGGGGATGAAGAAGAAGTATGTGAAGTTAGAACGCATTAGAAGGAGTAGAAACAATGAAGCTTTAACATACCTTTTGTTCCTGAGAAATCCATGGAATAAAGGTAATAGTAACATCAGTAAACATTCTCTAATGATAATTCAATGACTACAAACTATTACATTATCAAGATAAAGTTTTGTTTCCCTTAAGACATTATGAATATTGTTTAATGTCTACCTGCAGATACCCAGCACTTTATCCAAGTATGAAAGTGTACTAAGGGAGTCTAGGAGAAAGAATAGTCAGTCTGTCCACTTGCCCCACCTCCTCCCCAGGACACAGAGTCATCATAGAAATAATAAACTATGCTACTCAGTAGCAGGAAACATAAGCACCAACATGAATCTGTGGACTAGTAAGGCCTTTTATCACAAGAGTCTATATCTTGAGACAGATTTCATTTTGTTTAATTATATATAACTCACATACACAAATACGGTAGCATAAAATAAATACAGCATATTGAGATATGAAAATGACAAACTAGTGTACACTCAAACCTTACAAAGTCTCAAATACAATTATCAATTTAAAAAAATTAGATATTACATCTAGCTTCTCAGAAAAGATTTGCAAGCAGGGTAATAATGCATTGCCTGCTCATATTACTAAAACTTCATTACTCTACAAAATAGCCTACAGTACATTTGTAAGTATACTATTATCATAAATAATTAAACCCAAACAACGCTGGTCAAAATAAATAACCAAAGTACATTTTGCACTTTAATAATCTTGTTTCAACTGTGGGTTTGGGGGGGATTTTTTGGGGGGGGTTTGTTTTGTTTGATTCTTATTTACTTAAGTGCTAATTCCCATAAATTGGTAACCCACATTTTTTCTCTCAGTTGTCAATTAAATTTAAGAAGAATATATTGTGTAGACAAATGATCTTATGTAAAATGCTGCCAGTGCAGCATTACAAGGAAGAAACTTAATAGGAATTACAAGTTTGATAAATTCAACTTTAAACATATTTTACCTAGAACGTATGTGTGTATTTTTTTCCTACTATTTATCAATAGGTCACAAAAACTCAGTCGATTTAAGTGAAAGTCTTAAGCTAAGTTTTTAAAAGCATATACTGTATTTTCCTACAGAAAGAAAAATAATGTGCTTAATTTCAATTATCCATATATAGGAAACAGTGATTAGGAGACATGCAGCAGGACAAACATTCAACATTTATGTTATATATTTCTCCAATTTTCTGGATGGATGAATGGATGGACGAGGAGACAGACATACAGATACACGTAACTGACAAAAACAAAAATAATCCATAAAAAAGAAATAACCACCACTTGTTGGACATTTCATGGATCAAGATCTGAGCTATGCATATTTAAAATATATAATCTTTAATATTGATAACTACACATCAGTCACATTTTTGTACGGTCAAACTGAGGTTCAGGGAAATTAAGTAATTTTTCTAAGCTCACACAGCTCATAAGAATCAGAGCCAATAAGCTAAAATGGAGAAGAATCAGAAAAAAAAGAATACAGATATATACATTTATTTAGGTATAACTGAATCACTTGGCTGTACACTTGAAATTGACACAGTATTCTGAATCAACTATAGTTCAATTCAAAAAATAAAAATAATCAGAGCCAGGATTTAAATTTAGATTTACCTAGCTACAAAGCCTGTGTCTTACCCCTATACTATACTTTGCATCAGATGTGATAGAGCAGTCCCATGGTGTCTCTCTGAACAAATCAGATCTCTCAAAGATGGATCAGGACCTCCCATTACCTTTCTGGTCCCAGAGACCAGTGGGAAAACAAGCTCTTTTGCTTTCTTTTATGTGATGGGCTAGTTGCTTCAAATTATGTCCAAAAAAAAAAAAAAGAGGGTGGAGTAGTTACTTAGTCTTACTATCTGTTTTCTTCCAAACAGGGAGCTTGTGGTACATGAGGAAAACAAACAAGAACAAGCAAAAAACAACAAAAAATCAATAAATCTTATGAAATTTCCTAATTTGGAGAAAGACTTTCTAGTTAAAGTATTTAACATTTTTTTCTTTCTTTTTGATATGTGTATAGAGTATTTAGCTTATCTGTATTCAGATTCAGATTGTTTTCTTAACCATGCGGCTTGGGGTGAGAATGTGGGAGGAACGGTGAAATATGTAGAACTTGTTTCTTTAGTAATTCAAATTTCTATGTATTGAGTTGTTTACTCATCCACATTCAAAGCAGATTTTTCCTTGCATGCACCACTAGTTCAAAAATAGCCATCATCAGGACACTCCTGGGACTGGCCTAGAATGCAATGGGGTATTTTTCAAGGCTCTCAGCCATCTCTGGATTTGAAAAAGAAGGCTAGTAAATACCTTTTTTATTTTAAATCTAATCATTTTCCTCATTGTAACCTCATAAGCTTAGTGAAAGTCTCAGCCTCTGATGATGTCTGGCCACTAGAGAGTTGTTCCACTGCTTCCAAATCTTGGCAATGCTATGAGAACCCTTCTACCAGGAGGGGTAGCATGAGGTGAAGGGAGGATGTGGCCCTTACCTACCCCAATTTTAGGAATTAGGTTCCAGGAGTAGCATTTGGTGGTCTGTGTTTCAAAATGAGCAGTGTCTCAAAGGGTAGATGGTTTCATTAAGTAAATAGAAGCATTTTCTCTAATGATGCTAAGTGGTATGTCCCTTTTACTGAAGAAAGGGCATCTCATGCTGTTAGGGGAAGGAAGAGAGGGGTCTGGGGAAGGTCAGAGCACTCATGCAAAGACCCTGAGCTTTGGTGCAGAAGACAGAAAGGGAAACCAGTGAGCGTCCACCCACCCGTCAAGTGAAGGGAGTTATGACTCTGAAAGATCTGTGCAGACAAGCCCCTTTTGGACACTATCTATGGACAGTGCTGAATGTCTAGGGATAATTAGATTTTCAGGTAGGTATGCATCACCCAAAATGTTTTTAGAAATATTTTAGCCGGGAAGTTTTAATTGTTAACATTTTCCTCTGAGCCTAAGTCCTTGCACACAACTGCCACATTCTTTGACTGGAAATATTAGTTTTGTTATGCCACTTTCCTGCCTTAAAAATCTCTAATGTCTTCTGTTTGCTTAATGAGATAAAGTGCACAGGCTTCATTCTGGCATTCAAAGCATTTCATTCTCAGGCCTCAACTGACATACCCAGCTTTATAATCTATCTTGTGCCGCCCATATTTATCCACTACAATCATTTACATCTAGTCCCTGTCCCTTGAAAATACCCAACGGCTCTCATCTCCGTGCCTCTGCGAATGCTGTTTCCTTCTCCTAATCTGTTCTTCCACCCCTTTGCTCCTTTCAAGGATAGAGAGACTCCCTAATGCCTTCTTTGAACTCACCACCCCTGCAGTTATTTCTCCCACTTTGAACTCCTGTTAGTATTTAACATCTGGGATGCTCATTTGGCCCTTGCCACTTGCTGCCTTTTATTGTTTATGAAAATGATTATTTTCTTAGATTTTTGCAAGCAATTTTCTACTCATTTTTCCTTTTTCTTTTTTTTGTTAATTCCCTCACCTCCAGGACCTAGAATAGTGTTTTGCGTTCAATAGATGCTCAACAAATGTTCATGACTTGAAAACTCATCCTGAAAAAAAAGAATGCTAAGGAAGGAAGTTAATTTAAACATATTTAATAATAATTAAGTTCAGTTTTCACAAACATTTTTTTCATGTAATTTTCAAAGCAGCTCTAGAGGTGTGTAATGTTATCTCAGTTTCACATGTGAGAAAAGTGAAACTCAGAGAGATGAAAATACATGCTAATGTTTACACAATCCAAAGGAGGCTACATCTGTCTGTTTGCCACTAGATTCCAAATGCCCAGCACAATCCCTTGCACATGAATATTTTCTGTGCAATAAGTTTGCAATAATCAACTTTTTAACAAACTAATAAATTTATGTTGGAATTATGTTTGCTTCTAAATCCCAAGCTCTGTATTTATGATATGAAAAAGTTTATGGATTTGGTAAATTCAGACATATTTGTCATGCAGAAGTAGCTGAAAGCTGGTTTGCTCCTCATGAAATTTGAAAAAAGGGTTAACTCTAAACAGCAGGAAGTACTAGAAAAATTTCCAGTCCCAACAGGGGACATAAGAAAAATATATGTAACTTCAATAATGATATAGGTCATTGTTTTCCAAAATGCAATCCAAGGAAATTTCACAGTACAACACTAGGTGTTCCCTTTTTTCTCTTTCTTCCATGCTTTCTTTATTGTGTGTGTGTGTGGTTGTGATGTTCTGCAATCATATGTGTTTGGAAAATGCTGGTGTAAACATAGTCTCTTTACTATGACTTTAAATATGTGAGATACATTATGACTCTCCAGGTATGGATAGAATAAGGAGTATTTCCCAACAGAATTTAGCCACAGAACTATTTTTCTCACAACAACCCTAAGACTAGAAGTTCATAAAACAGGCTTTGGGAAACACTCTTGTGAGTATGTACATGTATGAGATATTTCTTATGAGTTTCTAAAAGAAGTATAGGTGTATTGTGATAAATTCCTAAAACTAAGAATGCTGTCACGACTGGATTATCTCCAATGTTATATAGTATGTTGGAGGGAACAGGCAGTATGACCATGGGTCTAAGGTGTTTCTACTCTTATTTCTTGGAGCCTAACATTTTGTCTTTTATTATCACATTCTCTTCCATTCATTTGGGAATCCTACTGGGAGTGAGACAGCTCAGATGTCTATATACTGTGTGCAGTGAATATTTATTGTGCTTTTCTAACCCTTCCCCATACTACTGGTAATGGCATCCACTTTCTTTGGGGAGTTGCCTTTTCTCATCCCTGTGTAATTCTAATGGGCTGGCCAAATACACAACTGTGGGGCTGGGCAAGTGTCAGTTCACTTTGTCAGTAAAAGTCTAGTGGAGAGCACATAGTCCAAGCCAGGATAAGCAGTGTCCTTCCCAAAGCTCTTTTAATTTGGACCTGGAGGAGAAGAGTTCTTTCACATTGTGTTCTAAAAGCTGGAAGGGTATGTCTGGAGCTACCAATGACCACATTCCCTTACATCAACAAATTTTTTTTAGAAGATAGCTAACGATAGGAAAGACTAAACCTGTTCAGAGACAAATAAGGATGAGGGGAAAGGAGAGAAGAATGGAACAGGAAAGAGCAAGAATGAGAGAAAGAGCACAAGAGGGCAAGAGCTGACATTGTTTTTTTTGAATTCCTGGTTTTGGTCATATCTGAAGCATGTGTCTCTTTGGACTTCCCAGTTACGAGTCAGTGCATTCTTTTTTTCTGCTTAACTAGTTTAAGTTCTGATAATACCAACAAAAAGCAAAGCTACAACAAAAAGCAAAGCTACTACAATGTTGGGATGGTTTTACATAGTGTGCCTGGGGAAATATATTCTCTTACTTAATTTGGTAGTTACCTGCGTGCTCAGGGTCAGTGCAAATGACAGTAGACTGTAGGTTTTTAAATTTATAAAATATTACTATTAAGACAAGACCTTGAGAAATAATATAATCCAACTCCCTGATTTTGCAGGTAGAAAAACTGAGGCATAGAAAGCTGAAGCAATTTTCCCTAAAAATGTAACATCAACTAAAAGAGCACAACCAGGACTAAACTCAAGTCTATGTTCTTTTCCATTTTAACATATTTTCTAATTTTGTCCTCATTTTTTGTCCATGAAGAAAGTGAGTAGGAAATGACATTGTGTATTAGGAAGCAGCTTATGTGGTAGAGAGAATATTGGACTTTGTGTAGGAAGTCTGAGTTTGAATCACAGGTCTGTCATTTCCTTAGGCAGGTTACTTA
Organism: Pseudorca crassidens; assembly: GCF_039906515.1. Lineage (NCBI taxonomy): Eukaryota > Metazoa > Chordata > Mammalia > Artiodactyla > Delphinidae > Pseudorca > Pseudorca crassidens. The sequence goes on along the minus strand of NC_090297.1, from coordinate 86,353,405 downwards.
ACCTCACTGAACCCAAGTTCTATTACACAGAAAATGAGGCTAATAATATATACCCTGCATACTTCAAATAATGATTTCTGTAAAAGCACTTTGCAAACTCTACAACACTACTCAAGAGATACTCCAAAAATTATTCTCTGTCATCATGAATATGCTTTATTTTCTTCTTTTGTAAAATGAAGTTTTTACAACTCATTTCAGGGGCAGTTACCGCTTTATCCATATAGGGTAATGACCCTATATTTTGCAGTAACTGTTTCATTTTACTCTCACACTGGGAAGTTTAGCCAACCTAACAGCCATAGGGTATGTTTAATTCTACATGTGCATTTCAGGACAGTAGTATAAACACATGCTACAATTGATAGGACATAAGCAATTTTTCTGATCCATATTCCTGAAGTCAGGGTCACTTGACAGAATTCTGTTCTCTCAGCTACCCTAGCACACCTTGATTTTTCTAAATAAAAAATCATTTTCATTGAGTACTTTTATAAATCAGCATGATCATTCTTCTTTTAAGATTATCAGAGGGAGGATGGTTATGAACTGCCAACCTAAATCCCCTTGAAAAACTTTCATTCCTATATCTCAAATGATATAATTATAGAAAAAATTTTGCATATATATATATATGTATATGGAGAGGAAGCAGTTTTATAATTGTTTCCAAAATCAGTTGCCTTTTCTATAGTAGATTATTTTTCTCTACATCAACAACACCAGAATTGACCTTGTGATTTGCTTTGACCAGTGAAATTTGAGCAGAAGTGACACTTGACACTTTCAAGCAGAAGCTCTAAGAACCATTAAGAGATTCTGCCCTCTTCCTTTTCCCTCTGCCATAATACTAACAGTATCCCAGATTGGGAATGCTCCTTCAGTCTGAGTCCCAGACTGAAGAGCCAAAGCCAGCAATCAATGAAGATGTAACATGACTGAGAAATGCACCTTCCTTAACATGAGCCTCTATATTTTGAGGTCTTTTGTTACTGAAGCATAACTTGACTTAAGCTCACTGACACAGTGTGTGATGACATGTTAAATATACTGAGCTTCCATATAGTAGTGATAGTTCCTTCTCAGTACAGATGGAGAGACTAAAGTAAAAGAAAGAAACCCAACCATGAGGAAAGTAAAAAACTGTGCACCAAGGAAACTAAATGTTTGTCAGTATTTTACTGGTGGTACTTTCCATTCTTCAATTGATTTTTTAAATAGATAAAATTCAAAGATTTTTAATGATGTTTCTAAATAGTTTACAACTTCCAGTCATGGAATAAAAGTATCCAAATCCTGCTAAATTGAGAACTCTAATATCAATCCATAGACATTTTTAAAACTCTAATATCAATCCATAGACATTTTAATAAAAATAAATCACAATCACACAGTGACAGTCTTACCTTTCATTGTATTTTACCAGAAAGACTATCTGCAGTGCCCTTTTGAATTCCCCCACCATAAATTCCTTCACTGGGCCATATTCCCTCTCTCTTTGCAAGTACATCTGCACAATGTCACTTGGCCAACAAGAACTACCTCTAAAGTTGTACGTACCAAACAGCATGTAGAGACTAACAGACAGTAAATTTAAAATCCAATTTGAATAGTTATCAATTTCACATAGAAACCTAGGCAATGCATATCTGATCACATTATTATATGTTCTTTATCTTTCATTAAAAGGCAAAGGATGAACATGCTTGCTCTTCCCCCAGAAGAAAATTACTTTAAAACATAAAGTGTACAGTTTGCCCTAAATGCCCTTTAAATTGTGTATCTCCAGGAAAATCCTCAAGTCAAAACAGTGAAGAATATGTTAAATAATTTCCAATAAAACCTAACTCATTTCTTAATCTCCCTGTCCAATAGCATAATATTTGCTCACCACAAGAAATACCTGGTTTAAACAATTTAGGCACATTCCATTCTAATCTGTTCATAGATTATATGAAGAAAAAAACATAAAATCATTAAAGATAATGAAGCACCAATCCTCTGAGCTGCTTTGTTGTATTTATATCTTAAGAAATTGTGTCTTTAGTTGCGAATTAAAAATGAGTTGTCAGGTTCCCTTAATAATTAATGCTGAAGTGAACAACTGTTTCAAGTACAACACATTCCATTTAATGTTAAACAGTGTTATATTTACTATAATTCCACCTTTCATCCTAATGTCAACCTCTAAATCTTTAATGCTTTAATCACACTTCTTTTTCTGATATCCCTTGTGAGTTTCTCAAACCAATGCCCACTCCTTTGTGATAAGGTGGGCATTTTATGCTGCAAAGGTTAGTCAGCAGCAATTGTTAATTATTAAGGAAAACAAAATGCAGCTGCTGGAAAATTGTGTTTGTTCCCAGCAGGGCATGTTACCTTTAATCTCTACTGACACTGAGGGAAGTGAAGTCATAAAAGGGAGATAATGCATTTCAAGAACATGGCCCCATAGAAAATTAAAGAATTTCCTATAAAATTAATGAGTCTAATTACAGATAATGTCCACATTTTCCTTTCAGTATGTTATCCGCCTTTCTGATAGAGAGCTGGAAAGAGAGGAAGCATGGGTTGAGTTCCCAAGGAGCAGCTTAGTTGCTGGTTGGGTGGAGTCAGGAGAAATGAGAAGAAAGTCAAACTTTGTACTTCAGGGCTTCTATTTTTCCTGGAAACTAATGAGAGGATGAAGGGCCAATATGTGTTAAGAATGCTCTGTCTGCAAAGTAATGTACAAGGCGAGGCATATTTTAGCTCTGCCATTTACCAGGTTTGGGGCCTTGGGCCATAATTTCACCTGAGACTTCATTTCCTCACCGTTATCATGGGTTATTTCAAGGATTCGTTTAAGATATTTTATGTAAAGCTCTTAGTGCAATGCTTGGAATCCAAAAAACCTGCACTAAATATTACCAAATAGTTATTGAATTGTCACTGCAATTCAGAGAATTAGATACTATTATCTCCAATATCATTATCTCCCAATTTAAGCAGGTAGTATGTAGAGGACCCAAAATGTGACTTTGAGTCCTTCACATATTCAAAGACTTCAAAGACTGAGCTACGATTATGTCTTTCATGTGTAAAATGGACCATTTGCCGCCTTCCAAAAAGACAGATGAATAATAAGTGAATAAAGTTTACTCCCCTTCTTCAATAGGTAACTTTTATTTCTAACTTAGTGTTTATAGAAATTCAAGTGGGAAAGATGGCTATATGACAGTTTCAAGAAGGAAAAGCCTCAAGGAACAGCCCCTTAAAGCAGCCTGAATTTCCATATTCTTAAATGCCTTCTGTGCATTGCTCAAAACCTGCAACCTCCTTCAGGAGTCAAAAGCCACAATTATCATCCCAAAATGAATCTGGAGTAGTAAAACTACAATAAAGGCCACTGAACAAAGCCTAGTTTTTAGAGTTAACTGAGCTTCATGGTGCTTCTGGGGAGGAGGGACTCTTACTGAGTCAGACGCTTTGGGGCCCAGGAATTGATATTGATAAGAATCCTCAGAATAGTCCTAATGTAAAAAATCCCTCACCATATTGGTTCATAAACCACTGTGAAAATTTGTTGAATCCTATGAATAGTCTACCTAGAAAAAAATGTACATTTGTACTTAGGTATCCTATATGGATTTTGCTTTTGATCTAGTGAATTTTAAGAGTTTAAAGTCTAAGACTGTAAGCTGTAAGTTAGAGCAAGTCTTTTAATACTGTCCTCAGCCCATGAGTCTTCCCTGAGGATTGGGGTTGCCCCTGATGTGATCAGTGGTCCACAGCTGGCTGCTCAGTGATCACTGGGTGGATGGGTATGCCAAGGGCACAGTATCTGCTCAGAACTGGTGAATTTGTCCCCAATGTCCTGGAATATCTGGTCCAACCTAATGGCGAAGACCCCTCAGAAGGCACATTTTTTCAGCCCTCCACATATACTAGTCCGATGAATAACTTTTAGTAATACATCTTACGTAAAATGTACCTTACATAAATTTTAATTCACATATGTGAAGGCATTTTTATAAATTATAAGGCACTATGCAAGCCACAGTTAAAATTCCTTGAACTTTTCATTTCAAGAGAAAGACAGAAAAATGAACATTTTCCATTTTTTCACATAATCCTTATAGTAGCCCTCAATAATAACTCTGTTTTGCACTTAAGAAAACATACATCATAAAAGTTTCAAAGTTTCTGTTTAATATCCTAAAAATGTTTACCACACTTCTCCACTTTGCAAAGATTAAATAAATTGCTGAGGTATGAAACTTGGGCAGAATATTCCTTAACGAAGATATTCCTTACCAGCTTTAGATTGATGTTGTGCCAATAAGGGAAAAACTGCACTCAGCAGCTGCATTTTCTCAGCTGTAGGAGAATATTCCACAATGATACTGTACAACATAATAGGACAAAACTTACTTGTTAAAATCGTGATCTTCAGATTCAGACACACCTGAGTTCAACTCCCATTTTTACCACTTACTAGCTGTGTGACCTTGGAAAATTTACTTAAGGTCTCAAAGCCCTGTTTGCTTCATTAATAAAAAGGAAACATATTTCTCATGAGGCTATTGTGTAGATTAAATGAGAGATGCAGGTTTAGTGCTTGGCATAGGTCTGATACATAGTAAGCCATCTGTGTATATTACCACTTGCTCTGCCATTTATCATGTATTTATTATACACCTCCTATGAATCTCTTTAATAGTTTTTGAAAATTGAAATTCCAGGAGGGTTGAAGTAACCCATTAAGATAGGCTACTTTGTCGTTCTTACGTTTTATTGTCTTTTTCTTGAGCTTTAGTCCCTTGGCTCTACTTCCACTAATACTATGCATTTCCTCTTTCATGTCTCCAAACAGAGCAAGCTTTTTGCCCAGCATTAAGGAAAACAGAGATAAATAAGGGAAAATGCCTGTCTTGATGACCTCGATGTTTAGAGACACAGAGCAGAAAACATCAGTGATTACCTTACACTGGCTGCTATCGGGGCCCAGAGAAGGAGAAGGGAGGAGATTATTCCTTAGCTGGGGTGGGTGAAGAACTACAGGGAGTCTGACACAAGAAGCAAAGTATCATGTGCAGAGGTGGACAGGTGAAGCTAGCTAGGCAGACAGAGGGCAAACCATGAATGCATAATAAGCTGCATGAATCTGGATTTCACTCTGAAGGAAATGAAGAACTAATGATACGGGGAGGAAGATGATGTAAGGGAAAGGGGAGAGTAGAAGATGGTTTACAAGGGTGAGGCTAGAGTCTTAGAGGGCGAGGATGCCAGGCCCTGAACTAGAGACACACATGGCAGAGCAGAATTACGGAAAGAGAATGACTTCTGTTTGGAACACACTGAGCAGGAGGTTTGTGGGGATGGTGAATGGCACTTGCTTCTTTTTTTTCCATCTAAAAAGGGAGTTTGGATCAATTGCTTTATCGAACTGAAACTGGGTCTGCTTGCTAGCCTTGCAGCAAAACCCATCTGCTAACACCAAGTTGTGGTGGAAAGTACAGCATTAATTGCCAGCCATGTGGCTGACAGGGTCTTGGTGCTCCGGCCGGGTGTCAAGCCTAAGCCTCTGAGGTGGGAGAGCTGAGTGCAGGACATTGGACCACCAGAGACCTCCTGGCCCCACGTAATATCAATTGATGAGAGCTCTACCAGAGATCTCCATCTCAACGCTATGACTCAGCTCCACTCAACGACCAGCAAGTTCCGGTGCAGGACACATCATGCCAAACAACTAGCAAGACAGGAACACAACCCCACCCATTAGCAAAGAGGCTGCCTAAAATCATACTAAGTTCACAGAGACCCCAAAGCACAGCACCGGACATGGTCCTGCCCACAAGAAAGACAAGATCCAGCCTCATCCACCAGAACACAGGCACCAGTCCCCTCCACCAGGAAGCATACACAACTCACTGAACCAACCTAACTCACTAGGGAAAGACACCAAAAACAACGGGAACTACGAACCTGCAGCCTACAAAAAGGAGACCCCCAAACACAGTAAGGTAAGCAAAATGGGAAGACAGAGAAAAATGCAGCAGATGAAGGAGCAAGGTAAAAACCCACCAGACCTAACAAATGAAGAGATAATAGGCAGTCTACCTGAAAAAGAATTCAGAGTAGTGATAATAAAGATGATCCAAAATCTTGGAAATAGAATGCAGAAAATACAAGAAACGTTTAACAAGGACCTAGAAGAACTAAAGAGCAAACAAACAGTGATGAACAACACAATAAATGAAATTTAAACTTCTCTAGAAGGAATCAATAGCAGAATAACTGAGGCAGAAGAAGGATAAGTGATCTGGAGGATAAAATAATGGAAATACCTATCACAGAGCAGAATAAAGAAAAAAGAATGAAGAGAATTGAGGACAATCCCAGAGACCTCTGGGACAATATTAAATGCAGCAACATTCGAATTATAGGGGTCCCAGAAAAAGAAGAGAAAAAGAAAGGAAATGAGAAAATATTTGAAGAGCCTATAGCTAAAAACTTCCCTAATATGGGAAAGGAAATAGTAAATCAAGTCCAGAAAGTGCAGAGGGTCCCATACAGAATAAATCCAAGGAGAAACATGCCAAGACACATATTAATCAAACTATCAAAAATTAAATACAAAGAAAAAATATTAAAAGCAGCAAGGGAAAAGCAACAAATAACATACAAGGGAATCCCTGTAAGGTTAACAGCGAACCTTTCAGCAGAAACTCTGCAAGCCAGAAGGGAGTGGCAGGACCTATTTAAAGTGATGGAAGGGGAAAACCTACAACCAAGATTACTCTACCCAGCAAGGATCTCATTCAGATTTGACAGAGAAATTAAAACCTTTACAGACAAGCAAAAGTTAAGAGAATTCAGCACCAGCAAACCAGCTTTACAACAAATACTAAAGGAACTTCTTTAGGCAGGAAACAAGAGAAGGACGACGTACAATAGCAAACACAAAACAATTAAGGAAATGGTAATAGGAACATACATATTGATAATTACCTTAAATGTAAATGGATTAAATTCACCAACCAAAAGACATAGGGTGGCTGAATGGATACAAAAACAAGACCCAAACAGATGCTGTCTACAAGAGACCGACTTCAGACCTAGGGACACATACAGACTGAAAGTGAGGGGATGGAGAAAGATATTCCATGAAAATGGAAATCAAAAGAAAGCTGGAGTAGCAATTCTTATATCAGACAATATAGACTTTAAAACAAAGACTATTACAAGAGACAAAGAAGGACACTACATAATGATCAAAGGATCAATCCAAGAAGAAGATTATAACAATTGTAAATATTTATGCACCCAACATAGGAGCACCTCAATACATAAGGCAAATGCTAACAACTATAAAAGGGGAAATCGACAGTAACACAATAAAAGTAGGGGACTTTAACACCCTACTTTCACCAATGGACAGATCATCCAAAATGAAAATAAATAAGGAAACACAAGCTTTAAATGATACATTAGACAAGATGGACTTAATTGATATTTATAGGACATTCCATCCAAAAACAACAGAATACACATTCTTCTCAAGGGCTCATGGAACATTCTACAGGATACATCATATCTTGGGTCACAAATCAAGCCTTGGTAAATTTAAGAAAATTAAAATCATATCAGGTATCTTTTCTGACCACAATGCTATGAGACTAGATATCAATTACAGGAAAAAAACTGTGACAAACACAAACACATGGAGGCTAAACAATACGTTACTAAATAACCAAGAGATCACTGAAGAAATCAAAGAGGAAATCAAAAAATACCTAGAAACAAAAGACAATGAAAACCTATGGGATGCAGCAAAAGCAATCCTAAAAGGGAAGTTTATAGTAATGCAATCCTACTTCAAGAAACAAGAAAAATCTCAAATAAACAATCTAACCTTACACCTAAAGGAACTAGAGAAAGAAGAATAAAAAGCCCCCAAAGTTAGCAGGAGTAAAGAAATCATAAAGATCAGATCAGAAATAAATTTAAAGGAAATGAAGGAAACAATAGCCAAGATCAATAAATCTAAAAACTGGTTCTTTGAGAAGATAAACAAAATTGATAAACTTAATGGTTTATCATCAAGACTCATCAAGAAAAAAAGGGGGATGACTCAAATCAACAAAATTATAAATGAAAATGAAGTAACAACTGACACTGCAGAAATACAAAGGATCATGAGAGATTATTACAAGCAACTATAAGGAAATAAAATGGAAAACCTGGAAGAAATGGACAATTTCTTAGAAAAGCACAACCTTCCAAAACTGAACCAGGAAGAAATAGAAAATAAAAACAGACCAATCACAAGCACTGAAATTGAGAATGTGATTAAAAATCTTCCAACAAACAAAAGCACAGGACTAGATGGCTTCACAGGCGAATTCTACCAAACATTTAGAGAACAGCTGAGAACAGCTAACACTTACACTTCTCAAACTCTTCCAAAATATAGCAGAGAGAGGAACACTCCCAAACTCATTCTACGAGGCCACCATCACCCTTACACCAAAACCAGACAAAGATGATACAAAAAAAAGAAAACTACAAGCTAATATCACTGATGAATATAGATGCAAAAATCCTCAACAAAATAGTAGCAAACAGACTCCAGCAGCACATTAAAAGGATCATACACCATGATCAAGTGGGGATTACCCTAGGAATGCAAGGATTCTTCAATATATGCAAATTAATCAATGTGATACACCATATTAAAAAATTGAAGGAGAAAAACTATATGATAATCTCAACAGATTCTTCTTCTCAGCAGAAGAAGATTTCGACAATATTCAACACTCATTTATGATAAAAATTCTCCATAAAGTAGGCATAGAGGGAACTTACCTCAACATAATAAAGGCCATATATGACAAACCCACAGCCAACATCATCCTCAATGGTGAAAAACTGAAAGCATTTCCACTAACATCAGGAACAAGACAAGGTTGCTCACTCTCACCACTATTATTCAACATTGTTTTGGAAGTTTTAGCCACAGCAATCAGAGAAGAAAAAGAAACAAAAGGAATACAAATTGGAAAAGAAGAAGTAAAACTGCCACTGTTTGTAGATGACATGACACTATACATAGAGAATCCTAAAGATGCTACCAGAAAACTACTAGAGCTAATCAATGAATTTGGTAAAGTAGCAGGATACAAAATTAATGCACAGAAATGTCTTCCATTCCTATACACTAATGATGAAAAATCTGAAAGACAAATTAAGGAAACACTACCATTTACCACTGAAACAAAAAGAACAAAATACCTATGAATAAACCTACATAAGGAGACAAAAGACCTGTATGCAGAAAACTATAAGACACTGATGAAAGAAATTAAAGATGATACAAACAGTTGAAGAGATATACCATGTTCTTGGATTGGAAGAATCAACATTGTGAAATTGACTATACTACCCAAAGCAATCTACAGATTTCATACAATTCCTATCAAGCTATCAATGGCATTTTTCACAGAACTAGAACAAAAAATTTCACAATTTGTATGGAAACAAAAAAGACCCCAAATAGCCAAAGCAATCTTGAGAAAGAAAAACAGAGCTGGAAGAATCAGGCTCCCTGACTTCAGACTATACTACAAAGCTACAGTAATCAAGACAGTATGGTACTGGCACAAAAACAGAAATATAGATCAATGGAACAGGTTAGAAAGCCCAGAAATAAACCCATGCACATATGGTCACCTTACCTTTGATAAAGGAGACAAGAATATACAATGGAGAAAAGACAACCTCTTCAATAAATGGTGCTGGGAAAAATGGACAGTTACATGTAAAAGAATGATATTAGAACACTTCCTAATATCAGACACAAAAATAAACTCAAAATGAATTAAAGACCTAAATGTAAGTCCAGACATTATAAAACTCTTAGAGGAAAACAGAGCAGAACACTTTATGACATAAATCACAGCAAGATCCTATTTGACCCACCTCCTAGAGAAAAGGAAATAAAAACAAAAATAAACAAATGGGACCTAAAGAAACTTAAAAGCTTTTGCACAGCAAAGGAAACCATAAAGAAGATGAAAAGACAACCCTCAGAATGGGAGAAAATATTTGCAAACGAAGCAATGGACAAAGGATTAATCTCCAAAATTTACAAGCAGCTCATGCATCTCAGTATCAAAAAAACAAACAACCCAATCCAAAAATGGGCAGAAGACCTAAGTAGACATTTCTCTGAAGAAGATATACAGATTGCCAACAAACACACGAAAGGATACTCAACATCACTAATCTTTAAAGAAATGCAAATCAAAACTACAATGAGGTATCACCTCACACTGGTCAGAATGGCCATCGTCAAAAATCTAGAAACAATAAATGCTGGAGAAGGTGTGGAGAAAAAGGAACCCTCTTGCACTGTTGGTGGGAATGTAAATTGATCTAGCCACTATGGAGAACAGTATGGAGGTTCCTTAAAAAACTAAAAATAGAACTACCATATGACTCAGCAATCCCACTACTGGACATATACCCAGAGAAAACCTTAATGCTAAAAGAGTCATGTACCACAATGTTCATTGCAGCACTATTTACAATAGCCAGGACATGGAAGCAACCTAAGTGTCCATCAACAGATGAATGGATAAAGAAGATGTGGCACATATATACAATGGAATATTACTCAGCCAAAAAAAGAAGAAAAGAAATTGAGTTTTTTGTAGTGAGCTGGATGGTCCTAGAGACTGTCATACAGAGTGAAGTAAGTCAGAAAGAGAAAAACAAATACCGTATGCTAACACATATATATGGAATCTAAAAAAATATATAAATGGTTCTGAAGAACCTAGGGGCAGGACAGGTATAAAGACGCAGACGTAGAGAATGGACTTGAGGACACGGGGAGGGGGAAGGGTAAGCTGAGACGAAGTGAGAGAGTGGCATTGACATATATTCACTATCAAGTGTAAAATAGTTAGTGGAAAGCAGTTGCATAGCACAGGGAGATCACCTCGGTGCTTTGTGTCCACCTAGAGGGTTGGGATAGGGAGGGCGAGAGAGAGATGCAAGAGGGAGGGGATATGGGGAAATATGTATACACATAGGTGATTCACTTTGTTATACAGCAGCAACTAACACAACATTGTAAAGCAATTATACTCCAATAAAGATGTTAAAATAATAAAATAAAAATGGAGTTTGAGGTATCAACCCCATTATTTGTTTCTTATGCCTACCATAACAAAGTATAACAAACTGGTGGCTTCAAACAGCAGAAATTTATTCTCTCATAGTTTTTGAGGCTAGAAGTCCGAAATCAATGGGTTGACAGGCCATGCTCCCATCTGAAGGCTCTAGGGGATAATCCTTCCTTGACTTTTCCTAGCATCTGGTGGGTGCCAGAAATCCTTGGTGTTCCTAAGGCTTGTAGATGCATCACTCTAATCTCTGTCTTCATCTTCACATGGGACAGTCTTCTTCTATGTGTTTGTGTTCAAATTTCCTTCTTCTTTCAAAGTTACCAGTCATTGGATTAGGGCCCACCCTAATCCAGTGTGACTTCATCCTAACGTGGTTATATCTGCAAAGACCCTGTTATACCAAATAAGGTCTTATTCACAGGTTTTGGTGGGCATGAATGCAGGTTGGGGCACTATTCCACCAAGTACAACCCCTGCATCCCATTTACGAGGGTATCATCAGTGGCTGACGGACTTTGAAGACCCAAGGAAACCATGCTCACCACCTGTGGAAGACTACCACTTGATAGAGGCCACCAGAAGCAGAGAGACCACAATGTACAAGAGTCTGCCTAGTAGCTGAAGAAAAGCTTCCCCGTCCATCCTCCTGCCCAGATCCAACAGACCTTAGGAAAAGAGACGACCCTGGGGTCTACATAAACCCTTGGAGTAGGAGAGGAAAAGCAAGAAGTTTGGCTAAATCCACCCTCCTCATTTAAAAGATGGAGGGGAAAGGTTTGAATTAAATATGGGATTAAGACTATACGTTATATTGGACTTAATTTTAATAAGTGACAGTGGCTGAAAAGTTATGGAATCATCCCAGATGTCATGAGGGGCCAAAAAGTAAGATTTAACGTGATAAAGTGGAAGTCAGTTATTGGAGAATAAAATTCACATCTATACCCCAAAATATAGACAGAAGGCTCCTCTGATTACATGCATTAAGAAGATGTCTAATTATGCTGAGATGTCACAATGAAGCTGTGGTTAAAGGCCTTAACACAACTCACAGGAACCGAGAAAAAACCTCAACAAGGTGTACCATGTCTGTAAGGCGGGACCCAAACATAGCCATGGAGAGAATTTCACTCAGAATGAAAATAAGAAAAGCTCTCATGTTCAGGAAGCCAAAGCAAGCCCCAGAGGACTTGTATTACACTGACCCCCTTCTCTACATCTGCCTTTTCCTTGTCTTTTTACTGCCTGCAGAGGAATTTAAGTTTTACACAATAATATTCTCTTTTCCTCCTCAAAGCGCTCTCTCTCTCCACTCCAGTCATGACGGTTTCTGGCAAACAGCGTTCATCCTTTTTTTAAATACTCAGTGTCACTTTTCAAATCACTCCCCACCCCACCCCACTGACCCCCTCCCATCAACCACATTCCCTAAAGACACCCTTTTCAGGCAGAACAGGGTACTAAGAGCCAAACAAGAAAACTGAAAAGTGAAAAAGAATACTGGAGTTGATCAAAATGAGGAAAATTAGTTTAGCCATGGTTTCAATCCCCTCTGGTCATCAGAGTATGTATTCCAGGCATACTGTTTGAACTGGGGTTCACCATCAGCCACATTTTAAAAAGTCTGCTTTTCTAGTATTATCATACCAGCTGGAGTTACTTATTTCATTCCAGCTCAGTAGGAATCCACAGGCTGCATAAAAATACATTAAGGAATATTTATAAGACGGCAAACAGGACCAAATGTATGGGAAAGAATAATATTGTGCATTGCTCGTTACAAACATGATTATTTTGTGTTTGTAACGGATGTGTTGTTAAGGCACAGTGGGTTGTTTGAAGTTTACAAGTTTGTTATGGATTGATTTATTCATGAAATGCTTTGTTTCTATGACAACTTTATTGGTTTGCCTGTGGTCTAAATACATATAGGCATGGCAGGAATTCCACAGTACAAAACAAATTACACAGTCCTCTCTGAATCACTTGCTGCCTTTAGGGAGTGTAGCAAAAGGATTTCCAACCAGGGCAGACATCACCATACACAGGGCCAGCATTAGAGAGCTCACATAATAAAGGGGAAAAAGGCTTTTCAAGAAGAACAACTTAAAAGTCTCCAACAGCCTCCAACTCTATAATATAAGATGGAAATGAGCAACAAAATGCCCAGCCTAAGATAAGAGAATACAATCTACCCACAATGCATGAGGTTTTTATTCAAGAGAAAACACTGATCAAAGACCCATATTTCCTGCTATAAATAATACCCCTTGAAGGATACCATTAATATTCACAACAGTTGTGTAACTACAAAAGACACTGAGAATTGTTGTTTAAAGAAAATAATAATGGGTTTTTGGAGATAAAAGAGAAGGATGGAAGAGAAAAAAAGAGAGAGAAAAAGAAAGATATTTACTGTGGACCAAGGATAATCAAGGAGGGAACAGCTCTGAGTTATCCAGTGAAACTTAAGTCAGGGAAATCATGCCTGAGGAGATTTAGACCTTGTGAAAGCTGGAAAAGAGAGGGCAGATTTGAAATAATTTTCCTCATATTACTCCAGAAATGGAAACCCATGTATTCATGGGAGGAAAACTTAAAATGAGGAAGATTATTTAGAATAAATTGTTGTTCTTTATAAATCCAAAGAATGCCATGTTACATAATGGACATAGTCTTATATACAGTGAGATAGTATGAATTTAGATTAAAAATATACATGAAGCAAGATGTGTTTCCCAAAAATCATTATTTTAACTTTTTGTGAGAGCTACTTCAAATTTTCTGCTCTTATTTTCATTTCCACAGACCTTTTATTATGTTGGTAAATGTAGAACATTGATTTTGAGGTATATGCCTGCCTGCACAACCTTTTCTTAGAATCAGTTCCTTTCTCCATTTCCCTGCAAAGGGGCTGGATTAGACAACCATATCTCCACCATGTGACTCCACATCACAGCCACTACGGATTAAGTCTGAGTTGAACATCTAACCCAGGGGAAATAATCCACTTACGTGCCATCAACTAATTAATTACTTTCAATAAATTGCATATTCAGAAAATAATGGGGAGGGAGGCAGTGCAAAATGAAAGACCTTGTCAAGTGAGATATGGGGCAGGCATTATCAGTAATGGTGCACCAATGCCACCCTCTAGAGAAAAGTAGAAACAATGGAGTAGGTGCACCAGAGAACACAGACCATATAAGCTATTAAAGAGATGAGGGAGAATGGAAAGAAGAGATGCCTCAGCCCCTGAGGGCTCCAGTTCCCCATTGGTTACAACTTATTTCCCTGAAGATACTATGTCTTTCCAATAAATTATTTCTTTGAGCTAACTTGAGGGAAATTTTTTCCCCTGCAACTAAAAGACTTGATTAAACTGTATAATCTTACTGTGTCATTTTTAACAATGGTTCATTTACCTCTACAATGGAAATATGTTATATGCTATAGCAACTATTGACATGACGTAATTACAGAGCTCTGGCAACCAACGTGAAAAAAAACACTGCAACATGTCCCAGACATTGTCAGTGTATTACCTAGTTGTAATTAGCTGACGTCCTTGATGGTCCAGTTGGTCTAAATATCAATCAGTGGGAAATTTTCAAACCAGTATAAGTGTAATTGATCTTAGTGGTGCAAAACAAATGCTGCATACATTTTATATATTACACAGGTCATACCAGTCTTTATTTGCTGCATTTGATAGAGTCTAGTTCAATGAAATTTGGTGGATGAAACATCCTAGAAACCATATTTTTCTAAAAAATTAGAACACATATATGTTTATGTTGTAGTTTACACAATTGTACTTGTGTGATTGAATCAGGAATATGTTCACATCCAATAACTGAGCATTCCACATTTTGACTTTAGGCTTCAGGGTGTTTGCTATGATGCCATGAGGAGCTTGCACATCAGTCTTATAACTACTCCCACAAGTACTAGGAAATCACCACTTACATACAATGTTTCCCTTGAATCCAAACCTCTTCCAAGTTTGAAAAGAAATCAGTAAACATATTAATGGCTGTGACCCATAAAAATCACTTTCACAATTTGACTCAAAACCACAGAAGAAAACGAATGACTTCCAGGTGAACTGAATACTGAATTTTTCTTGGGAAAATTAAAGTGTCGGGCTCAATCAGTTACTCATATATTATTTTAACAAAGATTGTGTGAGGTCCCACAATGTGCACACACTTTCTCCACCTTGCAGATTATCCATCATCTGGTGAGTCAGACAATAATAAATAAGTAAATCAATCAGTAAGATCCTGACAAATGATGGTAAGTGCTATCTGGGAAACCAATGTGGGGCTGAGATAGGTAAAAATAGAAGGGAGAAAAATTACTTTAGATAAAATAGTTAAGGAGTGATTTTTAAGCTGATCCCTGAAGGGTAAGAAGAATTTAGTTATACGAATAAGAGTGTAGAGACAGGAAGAAACGTTCTAAAATACAGGAAAACTGGGCTAAAAACGGTCTTGAGGCAAGAAGGAGCTTGGAATGTTAGAGAATAGTCACAGCTAACACTGTTAAGTGCTTTACTTCTATTACATCCTTTAACTGAGAAAAGACCAGTAAGGCCGCCACATGAAAAGTTCTTAATATGTATTTATTGAATAAATGGATTTTTAAAAATAACTGTCTGCATCTTATTAAAGTCTAATTACTTATCCATGTGACACAGAATATAGTATTGGAAAGGGACCTGGCTTGAAAATTACTGAAAAAGTTACTCAGGATGTTAACTAGATTTACTGTGGTAATCATTTCACAATATATACAAATCAAATCATTACACTGTACACCTGAATCTAATATAATGTTATATGTCAATTATACCTCCATTAAAAAATAAGAAAAAGATACCCAGATGACACTGGTATGTACCCCTGCTATTTAAACAAAAAGCACTCTTCTAAATAATGAGTCTCTTTTGAGGTTCAGCTTCTGGAATATATATTTTTTACTTCATAGTTATAACAAGGAAATTTGTCCAGATAAAAGCTCTCACGATTGCATCACACAACTCCAGGGGGCACCATTCACGTCATATGCTTTGTCAGTGGTGCTCCTTGGAATTTTGTAATGCAGTGGTCTTGCTGATTAAGCTATATTTCCACAGAGGTCACTGGGATACAAAGTAGATGTGTCTGGCTTACACAATCACGCTTACCTCTGACGATAAAAAAGAAAAGAGAAGAAAAGTTGAATCTCCTTAGAAAAGGCTCATAGAGAATCCTTCTGGGGAACACATACCATATGAACATTTTATCTCAACACTTTAGTGCTGGAACCATTTTGCTAATTTGACATGGGAAGCGCTAATAAGATAAAAAGCTCAGGCGTCCTCATCCCATTAGCACTTCCTCTATAGTTTTCCTGACCCACATTCTGACCTGATCTCTCCCATATTCCCCATGGCTTGTATTGTACTGATTAAACCCTTCATTCTTTTGAAAAGATGTTGGGGAATTGACTGGATTTAACTAAAATTTCCAGCTTAAATTACTGTGTGATTTTTAGCTGATCAGAACCCATTTAGCATCAGTGGCCATGGCCAAATCAAGGGATAGGCGACAGAGTAGAGAAAGGATATAAACAGAAGAAGCCAGTTAATAGGCAATTAAAGCTTCACTGCCTTCCCACTACCACAAAGCTCCTTATCTAGACTCACAAAGGCAAGGAAGAAAGCCAGGCAGTTGAAATCACTCTTTATTTTGCTTGGCCTTTTCAGAGTTTTCTTTTTGTTTTTTGTTTGTTTGTTCAGACTAATCTGCATTCATTCAGAGCTCATATTTTCCAACCCCCTAGCCTCATCTCTGACTGAACTATTTTAGAATTTTTCTTTATCAGAAGTATTTTGATCTCTTCTCATTCGAAACATGCTAGTTTATTCTAGAGAACAATAATTAAGGGATATGGTTGTATTCAACCCTGCCACTCTAAGTGAAACATAATCCCTCTTTGCTCTTCCCCCTGCCAGGGTACATCGCCAGGCTTCAGGTATTTTCTGTTTTAGTGACCACAACCACCTACTTCTTGGCCTTTCCCATATTTTCTCCTTCTTATTCTATTTAGATCATTCCTGCCAAGTCAATTTTCCTTGCATGCTAGGGACCACGTCAGTGTTCCACGGATCTTGACACAAGCTCCTCTGATAGGCTCCAACTTCAGACTCTGTCACATTCAAGGGTTCTTTCTTCTACTAGCGCCTTGTTTTCTGCCTCTCCATCCATTCCTTAGCACCCAGTCTTCTTTCCCTTCCTGTTCTTCAATTTGATGGTAACTTCTGTAGGTAGGAGGCTGTCCATTTGTATTCTGCTTGTCAAGTGGAGCAGAGCACTACTGAATAGAAGACCCAGAGACCATCTAGCCCAAGTGTTCGTCTCAGAGAGAAGCAAACTAGGGCACAGAAGGTGCGGGTAGCTGGTTACAGTCATCCTGCTGGATGTTGCTGCAGAGCCAGGGTAGAATCAAGTTCTCCCAATTCTCCCTCAGGGCTCTTCCTCTTCCACCAGAGGTTCCTAATGTTTCCAAGAATGAAGACCCCCTTCTTGATGTTAGAATTTTTGAAAAGAGACTTCTGGTTGGAAACCATAGCTTGAGAACATTAACATATTCTTCCTAAGAAAAATCCATCTAAAATTATTGTAAAGAATACAAAGATATAAATCCATAATACCTCACGGAGAGAAAGAAGGCATCAGCAGATGACAGAATTTCATCAGATTCTGGAAAATGGAGAGTTGCTTGAAGAATAATTACTGATGAATCAGGGACAGAAAAGAATCATAGGGCTTCCCTGGTGGCGCAGTGGTTGAGAGTCCGCCTGCCGATGCAGGGAACACGGGTTCGTGCCCCGGTCCGGGAAGATCCCATATGCCACGGAGCTGCTGGGCCCGTGAGCCATGGCCGCTGAGCCTGCGCGTCCGGAGCCTGTGCTCCGCAACGGGAGAGGCTGCAACAGTGAGAGGCCCACGTACCGCAAAAAAAAAAAAAAAAAAAAAGAATCATAGCCTAGGGCTGGGAATCTCTACACACGTTTGAATATTTTACATAAACACACACACCATATATACATATATATATATTTATGTCTTATTTATTACTAAGTTTTCTAAGCATTTATATAACATACATTGTTTTAAGAAAAAAATAAACATTATATTAAAAGAAAAAGGCACTATTTTAAAATTGAGCAATTCTGTGTAATAGAAATCACATTTTTAAATTTTTGAGTGACCAAATGCTCAAAAGGTTAGTTCAAATTCAGGAATATATTAAAATAAATTTCTCATTAATTGATCAAATAGTATCTGCATGCATGTGAAACACAGTATATATGTATGAAAGATCATGTTTTCAGTACATAAATACTGTTTGATATCCACATGGTTGACCAGACTCCCTGCAATAACTTGTTAGTTATTGCACTTTGGGAACCACAACTCCAGACTATTCTATCAATCTGTTAACAGAGCGTAATGACTGACTGCTTGAATGCAGTGAGGATTAGAAAACAACAGAAGAGTCATTCTTCTTGGCAAAACATGATACCTTAGCCAGTGTAGACAATATTTCTTTGTAGGACCCAATACCAGTAGAGGATTTACTTGGATTAGAGGAGATTTGGGCATTTGAGGAAGAATGCAGAAGCCAAGGAGCCAGTAAGCGGAGAGGTTATTTACCTATGGAAAGAGAAGTAGAGTTCAATAACAAAACAATGTATTTGAACAATGCAGAAGGCTCATCAGGGTCATATTTAGGGGATTGGGCTTAACCGGTGTCAAGGCAGGATCTATTTCCTTTTTAAAAGTAATTCAAGGGCTTCCCTGGTGGCGCAGTGGTTGAGAGTCCACCTGCCGATGCAGGGGACACAGGTTCATGCCCCGGTCCGGGAAGATCCCACATGCTGCGGAGCGGCTGGGCCCGTGAGCCATGGCCGCTGAGCCTGTGTGTCCGGAGCCTGTGCTCCGCAACGGGAGAGGCCACAACAGTGAGAGGCCCGCATACTGCAAAAAAAAAAAAAAAAATCCCCAAAAAGTAATTCAAATAATTCAATTTTGACCTTTATTTACATATTTAATAATAACTTTAGTTATATGAGGATAACTTTTCGTGAATAAATTAGATAACTGTCTTCATTCTTTGATTGCTTATGAGAGATAACGGCAGACCTGTTCCAAAAGTGAATAACACTGTAGGCAGCATGCCCATTTTCTCCTATGCTTCCAGTCAGGCCCAGAGTTTTTCTACACCCAACATATAAGGGACATTCATCCAGTCAACCAGCTCCAGTTCTGGCTTCTCAAACTCATGCTCTTGGGATCCTTGTATTTTCATCATCTTTGTAATGATACTAAGTCTATCTTGATAGCTTCCAGATCTTCAAAGTCTATCTGTTTAAAAATATTGACTAAAATGGCTTAATTCTATATTCAAGCCAAAATATTTTTCAAAAGAAGAAAATCTCTCTAATATGAAAAATCTGTATATAACTTCTTTCTGATGCAACTCTGAATTACTATCACTCTCAACTTCTTTTTTTAACATCTTTATTGGAGTATAATTGCTTTACAATGGTGTGTCAGTTTCTGCTTTATAACAAAGTGAATCAGTTATACATATACATATGTCCCCATATCTCTTCCCTCTTGCATCTCCCTCCCTCCCACCCTCACTATCCCACCCCTCTAGGTGGTCACAAAGCACTGAGCTGATCTCCCTGTGCTATGTGGCTGCTTCCCACTAGCTATCTATTTTATGTTTGGTAGTGTATATATGTCCATGCCACTCTCTCACTTTGTCCCAACTTACCCTTCCCCCTCCCCGTATCCTCAAGTCCATTCTCTAGTAAGTCTGCATCTTTATTCCCATCTTGCCCCTAGGTTCTTCATGACCATTTTTTTTTTTTAGATTCCATATATATATATGTTAGCATATGGTATTTGTTTTTCTCTTTCTGACTTACTTCACTCTGCATGACAGTCTCTAGGTCGATCCAACTCACTACAAATAACTCAGTTCCATTCCTTTTTATGGCTGAGTAATTTTCCATTGTGTATATGTGCCACATCTTCTTTATCCATTCATCTGTTGATGGACACTTTGGTTGCTTCCATGTCCTGGCTACTGTAAATAGAGCTGCAATGAACATTTTGGTACATGACTCTTTTTGAATTATGGTTTTCTCACGGTATATGCCCAGTAGTGGGATTGCTGATTCATATGGTATTTCTATTTTTAGTTTTTAAGGAACCTCCATACTGTTCTCCATAGTGGCTGTATCAATTTACATTCCTACCAACAGTGCAAGAGGGTTCCCTTTTCTCCACACCCTCTCCGGCATTTATTGTTTGTAGATTTTTTGATGATGGCCATTCTGATCAGTGTGAGATGATATCACATTGTAGTTTTGATTTGCATTTCTCTAATGATTAATGATGTTGAGCATTCTTTCATGTGTTTGTTGGCAATCTGTATATCTTCTTTGGAGAAATGTCTATTTAGCTCTTCTGCCCGTTTTTGGATTGGGTTGTTTTTTGATATTGAGCTGTGTGAGCTGCTTGTAAATTTTGGAGATTAATCCTTTGTCAGTTGCTTCATTTGCAAATATTTTCTCCCATTCTGAGGGTTGTCTTTTCATCTTGTTTATGGTTTCCTTTGCTGTGCAACACTCTCAACTTCTTTAAAAGCACATTCCTTCCTCCCCCTCTTTCCTTCCCCTCTCCCTCTCCCTCTCATCTCTCTTTCTCACTGTCTAAATTTTTTGGCCCTCAAATTTCACCATGAGGTATGTGGGCTATGATCATGTAGGAATTTTGAAAAAAAACTTCACAGTGGTGACTGTGCCTATCTTCATCAGATAGATGAAGCAGATAAATGTCTATATAAGTGTAAGTAGTAAGAAAATAAGTATACCCACACTCTATTTGTTAGATTTAAGAAATAAGTTGTTTACAGTTAGACCAATAGATAAAAGGTGACCATTTGAAGGAGAAACCCAGTGAGTCAAACTTAAAGAAATGTGAAATTTTTAGAAACACTTATTATTTTAGCAAATATTTTCTCCTTGTACATGACAATTGTCAACAAAAATGAAGATGAGTAGGATTTTGCACAAGCAGACTGTAGGCAGGGCAGTAAGTGTTACACCATTATAATGGTACCATTTTTCTCCAAAATTTTGGGAATACTTTATTGTTGTTTTTTATAAGTCAAAATAGGCTATGGTAGCAAAAAAGCAAAAGAAATTATTTCTATTTCATGACACAAGTCCATTGGGTCTGGAGATTGGGATTGGAGGTAGAGGCTGTATTCATCATAGTGACTCAGAGATCCAGACAGATGGATGCTCTATCTCAACACATGTTTCCATGCTCACCTCAGCAGGGAGAAAAAAAAAGCACACTAGTTGGACATGCCACATAGCACTCCTACTCTGGGGTATTCTAGAAAAATGTTCATCAGCCAGAACTTTGAGAAAAAAAGCACTGATTCGGAGTGTTTGCAAATATCTGAGTGTAAATACTCCCACTGTGACTGACTTTAAGTTATCAACATGATGAACGTGGAGTTAGAAGGAAATGCAGACCATCATATAGTATTTTCACCACATAAAGACGACAGACAGGAATACCCTCAAGAAAATCCAAGATAATAAAATATAGTGAACTAATTAGGAAGTGGTGCTTTTTGAGTATTTATTATCTTACATTTTAAACTTTATTTCTTAATTTATATAATTTAGTTGTTAATAATGGCTATTTTCATCTATCAGCACCCCAAATTTGTGCTTGAAAGAGCCAGTACAAGCTAACTCCAAGGCACCACTAGGGCCAGTTCACTGGGGAAAGCAAGTATGATCACTCCTATCTTTAAAGGTAGCAGGGAAGGCAGTCCTGCTGTACATGTAGAATGACTACTTTAGTTTCCATGGGAGCCTTGACAATCCATGTAAAATCATATTTATTTTTCAAAATTCTAGTGAGAAACTGAAGACAGAGCTAATTAATTGAAGTTAATTAGACTTAAGCAGAAGAGTAGGTAATCTAGGATTACTCAGTGAATGGCTCAGTTAGCCAACACTAATTCATCAGCTACTGGAGGACCAGGAGCAAATTTATTCATCTTTGGACTCTTAGTTTCTAGTACAGTACCTAGCGCACATTGTTTCTCAAGAAATGTTTGTATGAGTGACCTAAAGTTAGTAGTATATACTATTTTCTGATTCATGTTTAGACTTTTCTATCTGCAGTAGAAAGGCTAAAATTTCAGTATGTTTATGCACTATCAAGATGCTAAAATCTTAGAAGTTGTAACTACTTTAGAATGGAAGGGCAATCTTTGGTCCTTTTGACTATGAAAAAACTAACTTTTATTATTATCAGTCTCCAATATTGCAATTCGTATAGTTAGGCATGTTTTCTGTCCTCTTGTGATTGTAAAAGATAACTGCTTTACCATCTGATTTAAGCACAGACCTCTATTTGCATGTGTGTATTTGCTACAGTAACAACGGGCTTGAGGGTAACATTGGTCTGCTTCTAACCTATGCTGCATTCATTTTCCCAACATATTGTCTAAAGTCATAGGTTGGTGACAGAAAGGTTATTTGACTAAAATCTGTTTCTTTTTTTTCCTCAGGAATGCTGCCTTTTAAAGACTTCGAAATTTGAAACTGATTCACCAAAATAATATTTTAGGGAAATCCTGTATGTTTCTTAAATCATCTGTTTCTCTTCTGGGTGTAACAATTTCTGCCTGTGGAGTCAACAGAGCTTACTGTAGTTGTTAGTTAACTGCAAGTATTTTCTCTTTGGAATCACTAAGATATCATCCTCCTTTAAAAAAATCATATAGAAATAAACCAACCATCCTCTCCCCAAAACTCCCCTTGGTATATTTTAAAATTTGTTATTAATTAAATATGATTCTCTTTTTCAAAACGATGTATTCCCTCCTCTCCTCACTCCCTCTTTCCCTCTCTCCCTTATTGTTTTCTTTCTTTCTCCCTCCTTCCCTTCCTTTTCTCCTTCCTTTCTTCCTCCCCCACCTCCTTCTTTTCTTTTACTTTTACTCCCATCAGATTTTGCTAGCACACCAGTGTTATAAAGTTTTCTGAACTTCCAGAAGTACAATGGGCTCATGAACTTGATCTTATTCTTCCTGCACCTCTAGTAAGAGCACACTTTGTTCATAAAATCTTTAAAGAATGACTATCATCAGATAATTTTTCCTCAAATAAAGATGCATCTGTTCTCTTCAAACCCATTAATTTTTCAGAAGCAAAGCCATTTGCTTACAAATGAAAACAAGGATTTTGTTATATGTATCAATCAGGGTTCAATAAAAGAAGCAGAACCACTAGAAGATACACACACACATATCACATGTTTATATATAAAGGGATTTGTTACAGGGGTTTACCCTTATACAGCTGAGATAGCTGGTTATGCACTCTCTGTAAGGCTGCTGTCTTTGAGTCTGATGTCAGGTCTTGAAGTCCACAGGGCAGGCAGTCATGAAGGGAAGATGAACATAATATGAGGTATCAAGCATAAGCTAGAACCCACAGGCATAGGCTGGAAACTGTCAAAAAGAGGGTGAAGCCAATATTTTTTATTACCTTTGACTTATGGACTTGGCTCAAGAGTTGCAGAAGCTGGAGGATCTAGAGGAAAGCTGATCAGTTGCAGGCCCAGTTCTGCCACATGTCAAGGAGGTAAATCAGTGGATTAGTGATAATGTATGTGAGCTACAGAAATGGCTGCTGCTTCCTTTCTGCCTTCCAAATATCACAATAATCTCTCTGTGGCCCACCCTAACCAGAAACACACACAAAAGAGAATTCTGGGCGCTGAATTCATCCTAGCCAAGCTGACACATTACAAAGCCACCAGAGTTTGTATATGTGTCATTTTTGCAATCTCTCTTTCCTCTACACCTACATCCAATCTAACACACGTTCTATCAATTCTACCTCTAAAGCGTATTCTAAATTCATCTTTTTCTTTCCATCTCTATTTCCACTTTCTAGAACAAGCCACCATCTTCTCTCACCTGCACTCTTGCAATCACTTTAATTGTTCTGTCTTCATTCACTCTTACACGTCTCCAATCATTCTCTAAAAAGCAGCTGGACAAAGCCGGGCATGCCTCTGCCCTCTTTAAAACACATTAAATCACCTTGTTACCCATAAAATAAAATACACATTCCATGACAACATAATGCCCAACACGATACAAGATCTCACCCCAGCTTCATCTCGGGTCACTTTCCTCCTTGTTCACAAAGCTCCAGTCACACTGATTTCCTCTTGCTTCATTCATTAAACCCTCTAAGCATGTTCCCACTTCAGGCCTTGGCACATACAATTTTCTTTGTCTGGAATTGTATTCTCCCAGATTTTCATCATTCTGTCTTCTTTTAGTCCTTCAGAAATACCACATTCTCAGTAAAGCCTTCCTTGAACACACAGTTGAGAATGGGTACCCCCGTCCAATTCTCCAAATGTTTTTAGACTCATCACATTATTATAATTTATAATTATACAATTATTTGTATCCATTTTAAAAATATATTCTCCTGCCTCCCCCCATAAGACTATACATTTTTTTTTTTTTTGCGGTACGCGGGCCTCTCACTGCTGTGGCCCCTCCCGTTGTGGAGGACTAGCTCCGGACGCGCAGGCTCAGCGGCCATGACTCACGGGCCCAGCCGCTCCGCGGCATGTAGGATCCTCCCGGACCGGGGCACGAACCCGCGTCCCCTGCATCGGCAGGCGGACTCTCAACCACTGCACCACCAGTGAAGCCCCAAGACTATACATTTTTATAAGGACAGAAGTCATAACTTTTCTGACCACTAATGTATACCTAGAATCTAACTCAGTACAGTAAGTAGTCAATAAATGTATGTAAGTAGTCAATAAATGTATGTGGAATTCATGAATGGACGTGTCATTCCTGGACTGAATGAATGTATACCAAATTACCAGCTTAATTTCACAAGAAAGAAAAAATAGAGAAGAGACATATTTACAATTGTAATAGGAACAGCAGGGACTATTTCAGAGATTTATGGCAGATCCACTAAATGATTATGTTGTACAATCATTAAAATGATGGTTTTTATAAAAGAATCATGTGAAAGACACTACTTGTGATACAATGTTAAATTAAAAACCAGGGTAAGATATATTGAATATGATTTAAACCAGGTTGTAAAAAGATATATGGGAAAGCAAGGGAAAGGAAATGCACCAATATGTTAGTATTGCTTTAGTGGGATCATAAGATTTTGATATTTTCCCTTGAGTCTTTTTATATAACAGTAAAAGGCAAAAATAGAAAGTCTAATATTTTTATGTCATCAGTTTACAGAGTGATTTCACAAATATTATTTTAAATGAAACTCAGTAATCCTACAGGATGTCTAGAAATGTACATGAAATCTCCATTTTTGAATCAGGAAACTAAAAGTCAAAGAGATTGTTAGATGTCAAACATCATGCAATGGCAGTGGTAGAGCCGATACTCCAACCAAGTTAGACTCCTATGATTGCAATTCCAAAGCCCTTTCTACTTTATCTCACTGTCTTCTAGATAATATATTAGGGCAGTAGAACCCTGAAGCCCACAACCTAGTATAGGGATGGTGACTATGATGCCACTTCCCACCTCCACACCAGAGGAGAAGCTGCTGATCCATTGTGCCATTCTTTCCTGCTGAGCCCAGAGGTAACTTCAGAATCTTTCTTAACACAAAAACTCCACCAGTCACTAGTGAAATGACACATGTTGACTATTGAGAATCCAAGCTATCTAAAAAAGAAGAGAACAAAAGCAGGGCAAATGAGCAGAAGAATATGAGGCCAAAATATACATCAAATTTGTTGGAAATGAAAACAAGTAAACTTAGTGACTGAGAGATTTATGAAATAATCATTTGTGCTCTATACAGATAATGGGAATAATAATTAAATTGTATTGAAATTCTGAAATGTAATGATCAGGATATACAATGGAGTGGCCAAGATATTAGCAATAAATTATAGTGGAAAATATGTTAAATATTATTTTTCATATATGTGAAAGTTGAGACAGGGGTTGAAAATCAATGATAAGAAAAATAAGTGCTATAGAATATAGTGCAGGTCAGGAAACGGAAACTTCATTGTGATAATCTGGAAGGCTTTAATATGGGTATACTGGAACTTGAGACAGACTCTAAAAGAGGAGCATTATTCAAATAAGAGAAAAGAAAGACATTCCAGGTGAAGAAAGTGACATGTACTATGTGTAGAGTGTGAATTCTATACTGTGAAAGCAGAATAAATAAGATATCAATAGAATAATGAGTAGAACTCTAGATCCTACAATCAGAATTTAGGACTGAGGAGGAATATCATGGACTATAATCATTATTCTTGGTTCCATCCCCTCATTATGAGTGAGTCTAAGAATCAGAGAGATGATATTATTTGACAATGATTATATGCCAGTTAGAAACCAAATAAATAATATAATCCAATTGTCTTAACTCCCACTTCAATGCTTCATCCACTTCCCTACATTACTTTTAGTTTAGTTGGACATGAAAAATGGTGGCCGAAGAGGTAGCAACTGCTTAGGAAGATAGAGCTTGAATTTTTTTCTTTAAGTAATGGAGAACCATTGATTATTTTAGAGCACCATGGTGATATGATGAAAATGTTATGTTAGAAAAACTATTCTGAAAGTGGTGTTCAGGGTATTTAAGGGTGAGGGAGGGTACTTAGGAGAATTGGTAATTTTCTATATCTGAAAAGGAAAGGGCCTTTGCTAGGGTGGTAGTTGTAAACATGGGGAAAAGGCCAGATAAAATACAAGAAATACATCTACAAGACATAGTAATCAGTCCAATAAAAGGGGATTCAAATTCGAGTGTGTGTGTATAGTATAGTAGTGTATATATAAATACATGTATATATTTGAATTATAAGGGGTCAAAAGTAGCAAGGATCTATTTGGGAATGAATAGTCAGAAAGATGGCAAATTTGTTTTTGACATTTCTGATTTGGATAAATCCACAACACTCAAATGAAAACATCCTCAGATAGTAGGAAATGTGGGCTATGTTAAAAGAATAAAAAAGTTGAAGATAGATTTGAGATGAAATGGGACCTTAGCTAAAGCAGAATCTAGAAAGCCAGTATTAGAAGACCGCTGAAAGTGCCTTAGGACAAAAGTATATCGAAAGAGCATGGGGGCTTCTAAGTGAAAAAGGACAAGTGCTTTAAGCATTTGGGAACTCAATAAAATTAATTTATTTTTTAGCACCTTACAGGGGTAGAAAAAACTATTTTATTTTGAGGTAAAACGACAACATTAGAAGGCTCTGCTCTTCATCCAGACATTTTACAACTCCAAATGTCTCTTCCATCTGTCACAAAAGTAGGTGGAACATACTGTACCATCTTAGAAATTTGAGGGCATTTATATAAAAAGTACTTGGGCAAATGGCAATTTCTATCACAGTAGAAACATATGTAAAATTGTATAGTATTCTGGGAGAATTTTTCCTTAGAATAAATTCTCTAGAGCAGTAGTCACAATCTGAAAGAGGCAAAGGAATTTCTGAGTCATATTTATGTTAAAGGACATAAACCCTTTACCGCATTTTGATCCAGAGGATTGGGGAAGGAGAAGGAGGGGGAAGACTGGGCAAAGCAGTTTCCTGGGTGAAAGTTTCGGAACTGAGGTGAAAAAATTAATTTACAGTTTTGCCTCTCTCAGGGGGTGTTGTAAAATAAAGAAAGCTGCAATTTCAGTACACTGGCTCAGGGAAGATGGGACCTTGGTACTGGGAGACCAGTACAGTCTCTCTTTCTACTTTCCCAAGTGATGAAGTAGATGATAGACTTCTATTTCTTTCCTTAAATCAAAGGTTTCTATTCCAAGTCTTCCGTCAGCATTGAATTTACCTTTAAATTCCAGGGTAATGCAGAGCCATATATGTGAAGGAAAAAAATAGGAAAAAGTAAACATTTTATTTCTAGTATATACTTCTTTTTGATTTATATTTGGTAATTGATAATTTTAGCTATTACTTCTGCCTCTTTGTTTTAATTCCTCCTGAGTTTTAAAAGCATTCCTTATGGAACATTAAAAAAAAATTTAATTTAGAAAGTTTGACCCACTTTTAAGTTCTCCTTTTATTTTTCTCTGGAAACTAAAATTAGATATTTGGATTTGTGTTTAATAAACACAAACATTCAGGAGTGTGGTTTGTACATGAGCAACAACTTCTGTTTGGTAATTGGCACTTTTCCTCTTTCTGGTGAACCACATTTGTACAGCTGAATTTAGAAATGCTTTAGGAGAAACATTGCCAATCTTAATATTATAATTTTAATATTTTTAAAAGCCACTGATTTTAAATAGTAGAAAGAAAAATGTCATGACAGCTAAAAGTGATATGGAGGTGAAATAGCTAGAATACCTCACTTCTCTCCTAAAAAGATAGTAAAACAACAGTTGGATCAGAGAGGCCTCATTCACATTTGATAAGCTCTAGATCATAAAGGATGTCCTAAATGCATTTCCATTTATTTCTGATGGAATGATAGCTATACAGTGGGAGTTCAATAAATATTTTTAGAAGAAGGGGAGAAGAGAATCTGTATATATACACAATATTTTTAAAGTGGAAGTGTACAGATTGAGTTTTCCTTTTAAAGACATGAAACTCGAAAAATTAATATGAAAGCTTTGTCAGGTGTAAATGTTATAATGAAATATTTAGCTTGATGCCAAGTCCAATGGGCTGCCAATTCACTTATCTATGTTAGCAAGTCTATTTTTTTTTTTTTAAAGAAAACACCTTTTTAAATGTTTCCTTTTATTCATCCACTTGTCCCCAAAATGAGACCCAAGTGATGAGTGACTGGTATCCGGTAGCTCTGGGGTAAACTAGAAGGCTGAGACTTTCACTTGTGTCCTAGCATGTAGCCGAAGCACCACAACCTGCCATGTAACCACAGGGCCACAACTGGCCACACAGAAGGCTCACTGCTCAGCTCTGAAATGGTAGCAAGTGGCTGTTAGCTGAAACCGACAGCTGAAATTATCTTTACATTTGTGCCTTGGCCCTGTGCTTACAAATATAAGAGAAAGTTACTGTGTACATGGGTTGTAGAAAGGTATTTTGGGGGCTAATGCTCACATTTGCAATGCATGTAGTTTATGTATTTATAAGCATGAAGCATATGCAAACTTTGTTATATATATGTATATATGTGTATGTATGTATATATATATGTGTGTATATATGTGTGTGGGGGGGTATTTTGTTTTGTTTTTTGTTGTTAAATAAGAAAAGGGTTTTACATTTTTTTCCCTTTGGGTTACAGCTGTCGATTTGGTGTCTAAAGCCAGGTTGGTGTCTGTGTCTGGTGTTTTGCCAGTTTATAGCAAGGGCAATAAAATGAGCTTTCAGATTCTCACATTGGGAGGGCCTCACATCTCCTGGGACGTTAAGTCCAGGAACCTTTCGGGCTGTCTATAAAATATAGACCTAGTAATTCAGCAACTGTGGAGCTGTCATCAGCAAGAGAGGGAGACCTAGAAGGAAAGGGAATGAATATTCATATGACAAATGCTGCCTAGAGAAGCTGGGAAAATAAATGATAAACCATCATATTTGGCTGAGGTGTTACACATGATTGAAAGAAAAGACATTAAAATATGGATGGGTGGAAGGCATTTCAGGAGGAACTAGTCACCAGATGGTAAGTAATTCTAAAGCTCTTGTTCTTTGTATCTCTGACTTGGAAAAATGGTCATAGTGAAATGACCTCTGAGAAGGATACTTTTTTAGAGGATCCTCAAATATTAAGCTTATGTTGATGTCAAACAAAAGGTTAAGCAGCACATATGATTCCTTTTTATCCAAGGTACCAAATTCTTTGAAAATCAGGACATACAAAGAGCTATTTCTATGAAAAATTCATCCACATTTACTGTTTATGGAGTAAAACAGCACAATACAAAAGGGACGTAAACCAAGACTTTACCTAGTAATTCTAGAAGCTTTTTTCCCACAGAGAGTTTTGGCCCAAGGCATTTTAAAATTAACTGACTGGGCCAAGGGAAAGGTACCTTTATACCCTGCACTGGCTAGAACTGATCATAAACATGTCCGTGATAGCATCATAAACTTTCACTCAAAGCCACTAGGCCAAGTAACTAGATTGCAAAAGTTACATTATACTTGAGTCCAGAGTTCACAAGCAAACAATACATGTGGCCTTTGTTCCTCAGAGAGAGTCTCAATTAATTTGAAGAGAGCATGAATTATGGGATTCAAGGTTCATATTATGCTAACTTTGGGGGAGTCAAGTAATAGTCAAAGATGTCAATTTATTTGTCTGGCTTTCTGGCTTTCTCTCTCTCTCTCTCTTTCTTTCTGTTTGGTTCACCTAGCTAACATCTTCTGCTAGGCCTCTAGCTTCTGGAAATCAAACCAATGCATACTAGAATAGAAGCCTAGCCTCTTTTCAATCTGATATTTGCTTTTGGTGTCGTTTCAGCTATTAAGGCACAAATGTGAAGCTGAAATCTGCCATTCACCAGAAACCTAAATTTTGTGCCTGTCTTCTTTCCTCAGGTTGGTCTCCATTGAAGAATAACATCTCTACCCTAGAAGTTTTTAAAGTGTGCTATTGGCCTTGGACTTGTTGATTTGGACTGCTGGTCCCTAGAAAGGTTTATCCATCTGTTTTAGAGTATTTTTTAAGCTCCTACTGAGACAAGTATCAACTTTTTCTGTCCACTTACTTGGAACTTCTAAAATGTTTTGGAGTCAGAGTCAGCCCAGGTATATCAAATTGAAAGTTAATAGAAATGGGTTTTGATCCTGACCCTGCTACCAACTATGAGCCCAAGGTAAGTCCCATAAAATTCTTGGGCTTCAATTTCCTCATCCATATAAGTACTAAATTCCCAATGAGATTGTTCCCCATTTCCAAAGTTCTTTGATTTGTGATGACATAACAAAGGTTAAGATTAGTCACAAGAACTGAACTGCTAGAAAAGGGTTTATTTAGGTAGATGTTTCCTGGAGGTGAACAGAAACATCAAAGGGCTTTCCTTTGAGTGTGTGCAGTCAAATAAATCCAAGCATGACCTGAAATTTTTAGAAACATGATTACAGACATCACTGTCCTTTGTATTTGAAGAGAGTGCTACTGACTGTGATTGCTATATCTCTGGATGGGAAACTAGAATCATCTAAATGTGCTCCATAACCCCTTTCAAACACACAGAAAGGATAACCATATTTGTAGAACTTAACACTGAAGGTAAATTTTGCTAATGTATGAATGACCTTTCCCTTCTATTACTGACCACCAGGTAAATGTGTCTAAAGCTATTATTAGCAACTTCCCAAAGATATTACATGATTGGAAATAGTTTTTCAATGTGTCCCAAAGTAATTTTAGAACATTTTTATTAGAGAGATTACCTTAATCTTAGTATTAATGGCATTATCACTATTAGTATCCAACTGTTTTGTTTTTGGTCATCGATAACTTTAAGCCTTAGATAAACCAGAAGTTTAAGCCTAAATATGTAAGAGAATTGTTTGAAATATACCAGTTTCAGATACCACTTAACAAAGCTCTCCATAAAGTTTTTTGAGTAATTTAGAAAATTATCAAAATTGAGGTGCTGAGTTCCCAGCTCTTGTAAAATTAGTAACAATTCTTTCATTTTCATAGACCAAAAGCTTTGAAATAATTTTAATTTTACATGTCTTTTATTCATAGCAATGAGGAAGGCATATCCATCATTTAAGCCTTACTATGACTCTCTTAATCTTCATAGCAAGTGTTTTTAGCAATAAGCAAACTGACTCTGATTGGTTAAGGAATTTGCTTCAAGCTAAAAATGCTAGAGTTTTTACTCTAACAGAAGTTTACCTAATTCAGAGTTTTAATTTACAAAGACTATAATTTTGTCATTTATTCTTTTGCTTACTCAATTATAGAGTACCGTTCAATTACAGGAACTATACTAAGTTATGAGAATTTGAAGATAAGCAGGACAGAATCCCTGTCCTTTAGGAGATAATAGCCTATAGGGGGAGACATTCAGCAAAACAATTTTCACCATAGTGTGGTGAGGGCTATAAACAAGAGCACCCTCAGGGAAGAGAACCCAACTCAGACAGGAAGGATTAGGGATATACCACCTGTCTTAGACGTTGAGAAGATATTATCAAGGAGGAAAAAAAAGAGCATGGAGTCATGGAGGTCTTAGAGATCATGGTGCTTAAAAACAGTTCTGTATAAGATAATTAACAGGTACAAGGGGCAAGTTGCGAAAATGACGGGAAAGCCAGGTTAGAGTCAATCCTGAAGAGTATTTTATACAATGGTGATAAGTTTGAATGTTATTTGGAAGGCAATAATGAGATATTGATGGATTTTAATCAGTCATGACAGTATGGGGAATAGTTTCAAAGGAAATAGCTGAACTTAAGATCAGTTAAGAGTCTACAAAAGTCAGTTGATTAAATGATTAGATCTTGAACTCAGCAAATGGTAATGAAGATAAAAGGCCATGAGGTTAGGAGAGTGGACACATTTGACAGATATTAAAATGTTACAATACATAGGATTTGGATACTCAGTGGATATTTATAGAAGGAAAGGGGGAGATGGAGAGACATTTATGAACATTTTAGGTTTCTGTTTAGAACAGAGGGAAAAAAGCAGATTTGGAAGTAGTAGTAACACATTCCATTTTAAGCAATTTAATCTTGACGTATTCCTCGGACCCCTAAGAGATCTAAATCTCTATAAGCCTCGGAAACAAATCTACTCAAAGCACTTGAATGCTAGCGTCTGGTACAGAGAGAGTTCTGGGAATCATCCATATATAGGAAAGAGGTGTAGATAAAAAATATCCAGAGAGAAGTTATTCTTGGGAAAAGAGTCACATACACTGTCCTGAGGAACAGTAAAATATGTCTTTGTTGGAGAAAAGGGAGCTGCTAATGGCAAGTGATGGTGAGATGTTAGATGATGATCTAGATGGTGTCCTCTAACGTTTGCAGGACAAGAGTACAAGATGAGTCTGTACGAGACCCTACCTCTTTCTCTTCGAATTCTTATTTCCACCTGTCATTTGTGCATGTATGGGGATAGCGGACGATTCAGCCTGAAAATCCAAATTCCATCAAAACCTCCTCCCCTACAACTGCCACTTTTTGCCACTGTTTGGTCCTAGGGGATGTGCATTCTGGCAGCAAAGTCCCCGGTGAGGACAGTCACAGGGAGGAGGCTCCATTTGATCTTAGAAGCAGACTTAGCACCATTGGGCAAAGAAATATGTTGGCCCAAGTACCCAGAGCATGGTAAGTGGGTAGGGAAGAAGCTCCCAGTGGGCATGTCCCTCTGGTGCTGAGACTGCTTACCCTTTTGAAAGGTGCTGAGTTCCCAGCTCTTGTAAAATTAGTAACAATTATTTCATTTTCATAGACCCAAAGGCTTTGAAATAATTTTAATTTTACATGTCTTTTATTCATAGCAACAGGGAAGGCATATCCATCATTTAAGTCTTACTATGACTCTCTTAATCTTCACAGGAACTGTAAAAGGGACACAAAGAGTGGCCTCTAATGCACATAAACAAGGGCAAGATGCCCCACATACCCTGATTTAAGGATAGTACTGGACAAAACAAGCAGACTGTAAAACAGGGATGTTTTTACAAAGCAATAGCAAGAGGTTTCAGGATTATAATATAAATTGCTATAGAGATGTCAAGTGAGAGATAGGGTTAAAAGTTAAGAATGTCAAGTGAAAGATGTATTCATCAATTGAATGGACATTTGATTATACTAAGTTATTGTTAATTTTTAGGTGTGACAATGATATTATGGTTATAAAAATGCTTTTATTTTAGGGATTCACAGAAAAGTATTTATTTATGAACAAAATGTTATGGTGTGTAAAATTTTGCTTCACAATAATCCGGTTGGGGTAGTGGATGAGGTCATAGATGAAACAGAATTAGCTATATGTTGATAACAGGCATGTGTTATATTATTCTCTTTGCTTTTGAGTATTTTTTAATATTTCCCATAATAAATGTTTTTTTAAATGTTCATGCAATTTGGCAGCTATTAAGGCATTGATAACATCAACAGGAGAAAATGCTATGTTGAGCGCTGGATATGATAGTGAAGTCAGGTTTAGAAAGAATGAAAGAGGAGCAAGTAGAGATCTCAAGGGTTAAAATGTCTCTCTGGTAAAAAAAAAAATAAGATAGTGGATGAATAGGAATACAGAGTGTAAGGATGGGTGACTTTAATGGGCTAAGTTTGAATACATTTATATGCTGAAGTGAAGGAGCCTAAAATGAGAGATGAGGCAGGCAAGAGGTGACAGATCATGGCTCACCTCTTTTCCTGAGGACAAAGTGTCTATTCTTGGTCATGTAGGCTCCTGCCTTTCCCAAGACTCTTCAGCTACTTTCATTTTCTTGGGATGGCCACAGTTTTCAGTGTGGACTCCTGAGCCCGTCTGCCTGGGTCTAAATCCCTTCTCCCCAACTTGTTTTCTGTGACACCTTCATTAAGTCTCTTAAATGAGTCTTCATCATCTCATTTGAAAAACAGCAATGAGAGTAGCCACCTTATGGAGCTACCATGAAGCTTAAAGTAGTTAATACAGATGTTCCCTACCTTAGGATGGTCTGACATACAATTTTTTACAGTGATGCAAAAGCAATCTGTGTTCAGTCAAAACCTTACTTCAAATTTTGAATCCTGATCTTTTCCTGGGCTAGCAATAAGTGATAGATACTGTCTCCCAGTGCTGGGCAGAGGCAGCCAGCGAGCTGCAGCTCCCAGTCAGCCACGCGATCACGAGGGGAAGCAAATGATACACTTGCCACCATGCTGTACCCTTGCAACCATTCTGTTTCAACTTTCAGTACAGTAGTCAATAAATTATACGAGATATTCAACACTTTATTATAAAATAGACTTTGAGTCAGGTGATTTTGACCAACTGCAGATTAATATAAGTGTTCTGAGCACTCTTAAGGTAGGCTAGGGGAAGCTATGATCTTTGGTAGGTTAGGTGTATTAAATGCATTTTCAGCTTACGATATTTATGATTTTACTTATGATGGGACATAACCCCATCATAAACTGGGGAAGATCTGTACATATAAAGCTCTAAAAACAATATTTAGAACCTGGTAAGCAATATGTAAGTGCCTGCCTTACTTTTATTATTGACCACACTGCTCAAGACAGTAAATATTTTAACGTTTTCTCTCCACCAGGATCATGAGATTGAGAATTAGCCATACTTCACTAATCCTGGGGTTCTGTGAGCCCTCCACACCAAACTGCTCAGTAAAGCATGGTCTTTCCATGGCCATGACCCATGACACACTCCTACCTCCATGTTGGCTCAGGCCATATAGCTGTTTTTCTGCCATTTTCCCATTTATCACTCTTTTTCCCTAAAAGAACTGGAGCTTATTTTGTATTCTTATCCCTTTTCTGAGGCCCTGACAAGTTCTTAAACTCTAACCCCAGATTTCAATCCTGCTTCTTACACCTATAGTGCCTAGCTTGTTTCTATGTAGAATATACTTACCTCCAGAACTATGATGCTGAAAATCTACCTGACTTACACAGTGTCTGCTGGTTGCATTTTAATGTCCTATACTCTCATGATGTGACAGCAAAATCCAGAATCTTTGACAATATATGGTAAGGATTAGTAGGGTTTAACTAAAAAAAGAGAAAAATGGGTGAATTTAGGATCCTTATCTATATCTAGAGAGAGAGAGAAGAAAACTTTCAAGGAAAATAATCTGCCATATAGGGGCAGATGGAGAGATCCTTTTCTAGGATGTGTGTTTTTACTCACCTGACCTTTCTTTAAAAAATCAGAACAGTTCATAGGGCTAAATATCTGATGTGTTCTTTTGAAGTGCCTGGTGTAGTCGATTATGCAATATTAGGTGCCTAATAAATATCTGTGGGTGATATGTGAACCCACAGGAAATACTTTAATAACAGAAGTGATTTCCATCTATGAGGATGGATTGTTTCTACCTGTGCCAGAACAGAAAGCTATTTCTGGAGTGACCAATAGTTCCGGTTTACCTCGGACTTTGCCAGTTGTAGCCCTGAGTCCTTCATCCCAGGAAACGTTAGTCATGGTAAAGCCAGGATAATTGGTCACCCTGTATTAGATCTACATACTAGGTATATATTTCCAAAATTATTTTTTCAGGGTCAAAAATCTTTTAGAAAAGGTGTCAAATTAGCCAGATGAATTGATCTTTTCTCTCTCTCAAGACCCAAAGTGAGAGGAAGAAATTTAAATTTTTTTTAGAAAAGCATCATCTCAGAGGGATAAGGAAAATCACCAAAGGCAGGAAAAATATTTCAAAAAAGCTTTAGAAGACAGAAAGTGGATGAAGAAATAGTTTCTGCTTTAGCAGAGGCTGGGAATCTACAAGGTAGTGCCAACAGAGGAATACACCAAGGTGACATGAGCTATGAACCCCTGAAAGTGTTGGGACTTTCAGGCACCAGATAAAGCAGGGTGGGATTGGGGTGCATGGCTTAGGATGGAGGAAGTACTGAAAGTTTATATACTGACAGAGAGCAAGCTGCCTTCCCCATGCCATGTAGCTAAATGATGGGCAATGGGCATCCCCACCCACCAACAAAGACACCCTCAGAAAGGAGGAAATATATTCTCTAGATAGACTGAACCAAAGATGTTCAAGGCTTAGGGACACTAAAGGTGGTGGGCATAGGGATGAAATTTTAAGCTGACCAAAGATCAAATGAAAGTCTGCATGGCAATAGGAGACATCCTTAGTATCTTCTCTCCACCACTTCCAAAAAACAACAATCTATCTATCAAGTATCAGACTAAAATAAAGATATTTTCTGACATGCAAGGACTCAGGATATTTACCCCCCACATACCCTACCAGAGTGTATGCACCAATAAAATTTCTCTTTCACCAAGAAAATGGAAAATATGGGATCCAGGAAGCAGTCAATTAAACATGGGATAAAGGTAAAAGGAAGTCAGAACAACAGCCGTGTAGCAGGCCTAAAAATTAATCAGCATGAATTTGAGTAAAATAATTTTTTTTTAAAAAGGGAAAAAATGGGACTGATAAATTTTTGACACGTTTTGATATTTGGAAAAAATAACCTAGTGATAAGTGTATGATAGATCTGATAAAGAAATTTAAAATATCCAAATGTGTATTTATAGTATAGTACACATGTGAAAAATGAGGCTTATTTATAACAGAAAAAATTGTAAAAGAAATTAAACATATTCTTAATACATTACTTTTTTCTGCAGTGAGCAACATTTACATAGTCAAAATAATGGAAACACTAGAGTTTTAACTAAAAATTGTTAGAGAGCAAACTCTAAAGGAGAAGTGAATGAAGCTGGAGTGTGTAGGAGAGCTAAATCATCATCCACCATGATGAGAAAAGCACAAATGGTACCTGAAAATAATAAATTAGGTATAATTATGAACATTATAATTTGGACCGTATAGCTATGAATCAAAAAAAAAAGCCTGAATAGCTAAGGAAGCTAAGCCATCAATTAGATTGGGTGGGGCAAAATGGGCATCCCAAGAGTATGTCAGGCAGAGTGAGCCTGGTGGCAAAACCTGGGGTCAGAGAGAATTTGATGGGGTAGCCTCGTTGGAGGTGAGGGTAGAGCTGTACAGACAAGTAAAATCTTGGAGGATTTTTTTCAAGCATGTTAAAGGTTTTTATTTTAATCCTAGGAGTATTTAGTAAACATTCATTAAATCAGTAATAGACAAAATGTGCTCTGAGGACCGCTGAAGGTCTCCGAGTCTCTTTTGGATATCCCAGGGGTCAAAACCATTTTCATAATAATACTAAAAAGCTATTTGTCTTTTCTTTTATCATCTTTATTGGAGTATAATTGCTTTACTATGGTGTGTTAGTTTCTGCTGTATAACAAAGTGAATCAGCTATACATATACATATATCCCCATATCTCCTCCCTCTTGTGTCTCCCTCCCACCCTCCTATCCCACCCCTCTAGGTGGTCACAAAGCACCGAGCTGATCTCCCTGTGCTATACGGCTGCTTCCCACTAGCTATTTTACATTTGGTAGTGTATATATGTCAATGCCACTCTCTCACTTCATCCCAGCTTACCCTTCCCCCTCCCCGTGTCCTCAAGTACATTCTCTACATTTGCATCTTTATTGCTGTCCTGCCCCTAGGTTCTTCAGAACCATTTTTTTTTTTTAGATTCCATATATATGTGTTAGCATACAGTATTTGTTTTTCTCTTTCTGAATTACTTCACTCTGTCTGACAGTCTCTAGGTCCATCCACCTCACTACAAATAACTCAATTTCATTTCTTTTTATGGCTGAGTAATATTCCATTGTATATATTTGCCTTTTACACATCCTTTCTCTCACAGTGTATGGTAGAGATTTTCAGAGACTACATAGACTGTAGTGTCATTTCTCTGAGGGTTATGTGTATTTTTGTGTTTTCTTAAGGTATAAATATGTGCATTTTTCAGAGATTAACTCAGTTTGATATCAGTATTTCTACTGTGCTGTTACTAGCTAGTTTTCGTTATACTTGCTATAATTTTGTAACTTCATTATCTTTCAACAAATTACTATTTTGAAACCCTAAAGTTTTCCTTGAACCTGTGCAGAAACACACATAGAACTAAGAATACTTTTATCATTTTACAATATGTTTTTAATTTTGAAAACTTTTCTAAATTGTTGATTTTTATCAAAAATATTATTTTCTAGTTAAATACCATTTTATTCTAAAATAAAATAAGCTTATTTATAATATATTTTTATTATATTTTAGGATGGATTATTGACTTTAAAAGAAAGATTAGAAGACATGTTTTCTTAACCTGCAGCTGCACCATCTAGGTCTAAAAATGCTGAAAAAGATGAAACTGGAGAGGAGCTTCAAGATGGCAGAAGAGTAAGACATGGAGATCACCTTCCTCCCCACAAATAAATCAGAAATACATCTACATGTGGAACACTCCTACAGAACACCTACTGAACGCTGGCAGAAGACCTCAGACCTCCCAAAAGGCAAAAAACTCCCCACGTACCTGGGTAGGGCAAAAGAAAAAGAGAAAAAAAGAGACAAAAGAATAGGGACGGGACCTGCACCAGTGGGAGGGAGCTGTGAAGGAGGAAAGGTTTCCACACACTAGGAAGCCCCTTTGCGGGCAGAGGCTGCGGGTGACGGAGGTGGGGAGCTTTGGGGCCGCGGAGGAGAGTGCAGCAACAGGGGTGCGGAGGGCAAAGCGGGGAGATTCCCACACAGAGGATCGGTGCCAACCGGCACTCACCAGCCCGAGAGGCTTGTCTGCTCACCTGCCGGGATGGGCGGGGCTGGGAGCTGAGGCTCGGGCTTCGGTCGGAGCGCAGGGAGAGGACTGGGGTTGGCTGAGTGAACACAGCCTGCAGGGGGTTAGTGCACCACAGCTAGCAGGGCGGGAGTCCGGGAGAAGCGGCAACAGGCGTTTTCTTGCCTCTTTGTTTCCTGGTGCGCGAGGAGAGGGGATTAAGAGTGCTGCTTAAAGGAGCTCCAGAGACGGGCATGAGACGCTAAGGCTGCTGCTGCCGCCACCAAGAAGCCTGTGTGAGAACACAGGTCACTATCCACACCTCCCCTCCCAGGAACCTGTACAGCCCGCCACTGCCAGGGTCCCGTGATCCAGGGACAACTTCCCCGGAAGAACGCACGGCGCGCCTCAGGCTGGTGCAACGTCACGCCGGCCTCTGCCTCCACAGGCTCGCTCCGCACTCCGTGCCCCGCCCTGCCCCTCAGCCTGAGTGAGCCAGAGCCCCCGAATCAGCTGCTCCTTTAACCCCGTCCTGTGTGAGCAAAGAACAGACGCCCTCCGGCGACCTACACGCAGAGGCGGGGCCAAATCCAAAGCTGACCCCTGGGAGCTGTGCGAACAGAGAAGAGAAAGGGAAATTTCTCCCAGCAGCCTCAGAAGCAGCGGATTAAATCTCCACAATCAACTTGATGTGCCCTGCATCTGTGGAATACCTGAATAGACAACAAATCATCCCAAATTGAGGCTGTGGACTTTGGGAGCAATGATATATATATATTTTTTCCCTTTTTCTCTTTTTGTGAGTGTGTATTCATATGCTCCTGTGTGTGATTTTGTCTGTATAACTTTGCTTTTTACCATTTGTCCTAGGGTTCTATCTGTCTTTTTTTTTTTTTTTTTTTTCTTTTTTAGTATAGGTTTCAGCACTTGTTATCATTGGTGGATTTGTTTTTCAGTTTGGTTGCTCTCTTCTTTCGTTCTTATTTTTTTTTTACTACATAAAATTTTTTTTAATAATTATGTTTTATTTTAATAACTTTATTTTATTTTTCTCTATTTTATTTTATTTTATTTTACTCTTCTTCTTTCTTTCTTTCTTTTTTTTCTCCCTTTTATTTTGAGCCGTGTGGACGACAGGGTCCTGGTGCTCCAGCCAGGTGTCAGGGCTGTGCCTCTGAAATGGGAGAGCCAAGTTCAGGACACTGGTCCACAAGAGACCTCCCAGCTCCACATAATATCAAACGGTGAAAATCTCCCAGAGACCTCCATCTTAACACCAGCACCCAGCTTCACTCAACGACCAGCAAGCTACAGTGCTGGACAACCTATGCCAAACAACTAGCAAAACAGGAACATGACCCCATCCATTAGCAGAGACGCTGCCTAAAATCATATTAAGGCCACAGACACCCAAAAACACACCAACAGACATGCACCTGTCCACAGGAAAGACAAGATCCAGACTCATCCACCAGAACACAGGCACTAGTCCCCTCCACCAGGAAGCCTACACAACCCAATGAACCAACCTTAGCCACTGGGGACAGACACCAAAAACAATAGGAACTATGAACCTGCAGCCTGTGAAAAGGAGACCTCAAACACAGCAAGTTAAGCAAAACGAGAAGATAGAGAAACACACAGCTGATGAAGGAGCAAGGCAAAAACCCACCAGAGCAAACAAATGAAGCAGAAATAGGCAGTCTACCTGAAAAAGAATTCAGAATAATGATAGTAAAGATGATCCAAAATCTTGGAAATAGAATGCAGAAAATACAAGAAACGTTTAACAAGGAACTAGAAGAACTAAACAGCAAACAAACAGTGATGAACAACACAATAAAGGAAATAAAAAATTCTCTAGAAGGGATCAATAGCAGAATAACTGAGGCAGAAGAACTGATAAGTGACCTGGAAGATAAAATAGTGGAAATAACTACTGTAGAGCAGAATAAAGAAAAAAGAATGAAAAGAATTGAGGACAGTCTCAGAGACCTCTGGGACAAAATTAAATGCACCAACATTTGAATTGTAGGGGTCTCAGAAAAAGAAGAGAAAAAGAAAGGGACTGAGAAAATTTTGAAGAGATTATAGTTGAAAACTTCCCTAATTTCCTAATGGGAAAGGAAATAGTTAACCAAGTCCAGGAAGCACAGAGAGCCCCATACAGGATAAATCCAAGGAGAAACACGCAAAGACACATATTAAACAAACTATCAAAAATCAAATACAAAGAAAAAATATTAAAAGCAGCAAGGGAAAAACAACAAATAACACACAAGGGAATCCCCATAAGGTTAACAGCTGACCTTTCAGCAGAAACTCTGCAAGCCAGAAGGGAGTGGCAGGACATATTTAAAGTGATAAAAGAGAAAAACCTACAGCCAAGATTACTCTACCCAGCAAGGATCTCATTCAGATTTGACAGAGAAATTAAAACCTTTACAGACAAGAAAAAGCTAAGAGAATTCTGCACCACCAAACCAGCTTTACAAAAAATACTAAAGGAACTTCTCTAGGCAGGAAACACAAGAGAAGGAAAAGACCTACAAGAACAAACCCCAAACAATTAAGGAAATGGAAATAGGAACATACATATTGATAATTACCTTAAATGTAAATGGATTAAATGCTCCAACCAAAAGACATAGACTGGCTGAATGGTTAAAAAATAAGACATGTATATATGCTGTCCACAAGAGTCCCACTTCAGACCTAGGGACACATACAGACTGAAAATGAGGGGATGGAAAAAGATACTCCATGCAAATGGAAATCAAAAGAAAGCTGGAGTAGCAATTCTTATATCAGACAATATAGACTTTAAAACAAAGACTATTACAAGAGACAAAGAAGGACACTACATAATGATCAAGTGATCAATCCAAGAAGATATAACAATTGTAAATATTTATGCACCCAACACAGGAGCACCTCAATACATAAGGCAAATGCTAAAAACTATAAAAGGAGAAATCGACAGTAACACAATAAAAGTAGGGGACTTTAACACCCCACTTTCACCAATGGACAGATCATCCAAAATGAAAATAAATAAGGAAACACAAGCTTTAAATGATACATTAAACAAGATGGACTTAATTGATATTTATAGGACATTCCATCCAAAAACAACAGAATA
Organism: Pseudorca crassidens; assembly: GCF_039906515.1. Taxonomy (NCBI): domain Eukaryota; kingdom Metazoa; phylum Chordata; class Mammalia; order Artiodactyla; family Delphinidae; genus Pseudorca; species Pseudorca crassidens. Next base: position 86,310,628 of record NC_090297.1, on the reverse strand, counting down.
CACATTCTTCTCAAGGGCTCATGGAACACTATCCAGGATAGATCATATCTTGGGTCACAAATCAAGCTTTGGTAAATTTACGAAAATTGAAATCATATCAAGTATCTTTTCTGACCACAGCGCTATGAGACTAGATATCAATTAAAGGATACAAACACGTGGAGGCCAAACAATACACTACTTAATAACCAAGAGATCACTTAAGAAATCAAAGAGGAAATCAAAAAATACCTAAAATAAAATGGCAATGAAAACACGATGACCCAAAACCTATGGGGTGCAGCAAAAGCAGTTCTAAGAGGAAACTTTATAGCAATACTATCCTACCTTAAGAAACAAGAAACATCTTAAACAAACAACCTAACCTTACACCTAAAGCAATTAGAGAAAGAAGAACAAAAAAACCCAAAGTTAGCAGGAGGAAAGAAATCATAAAAATCAGATCAGAAATAAATGAAAAAGAAATGAAGGAAACGATAGCAAAGATCAATAAAACTAAAAGCTGGTTCTTTGAAAGGATAAACAAAATTGATAAACCATTAGCCAGACTCATCAAGAAAAAAAGGGAGAAGACTCAAATCAATAGAATTAGAAATGAAAAAGGAGAAGTAACGACTGACACTGCAGAAATACAAAAGATCATGAGAGATTACTACAAGCAACTCTATGCCAATAAAATGGACAACCTGGAAGAAATGGACAAATTCTTAGAAAGGCACAACCTGCCAAGACTGAATCAGGAAGAAATAGAAAATATGAACAGACCAATCACAAGCACTGAAATTGAAACTGTGATTAAAAATCTTCCAACAAGCAAAAGCCCAGGACCAGATGGCTTCACAGGCGAATTCTATCAAACATTTAGAGAAGAGCTATCACCTATCCTTCTCAGACTCTTCCAAAATATAGCAGAGGGAGGAACACTCCCCAACTCATTCTACGAGGCCACCATCACCCTGATACCAAAACCAGACAAGGATGTCACAAAGAAAGAAAACTACAGGCCAATATCACTGATGAACATAGATGCAAAGATCCTCAACAAAATACTAGCAAACAGAATCCAACAGCACATTAAACGGATCATACACCATGATCAAGTGGGGTTTATTCCAGGAATGCAAGGATTCTTCAATATACGCAAATCAATCAACGTGATACACCATATTAACAAATTGAAGGAGAAAAACCATATGATCATCTCAATAGATGCAGAGAAAGCTTTTGACAAAATTCAACACCCATTTATGATAAAAACCCTGCAGAAAGTAGGCATAGAGGGAACTTTCCTCAACATAATAAAGGCCATATATGACAAACCCACAGCCAACATCGTCCTCAATGGTGAAAAACTGAAACCATTTCCACTAAGATCAGGAACAAGACAAGGTTGCCCACTCTCACCACTCTTATTCAACATAGTTTTGGAAGTTTTAGGCACAGCAATCAGACAAGAAAAGGAAATAAAAGGAATCCAAATCGGAAAAGAAGAAGTAAAGCTGTCACTGTTTGCAGATGACATGATACTATACATACAGAACCCTAAAGATGCTACCAGAAAACTACTAGAGCTAATCAATGAATTTGGTAAAGTAGCAGGATACAAAATTAATGCACAGAAATCTCTGGCATTCCTATACACTAAGGATGAAAAATCTGAAAGTGAAATCAAGAAAACACTCCCATTTACCATTGCAACAAAAAGAATAAAATACCTAGGAATAAACCTACCTAAGGAGACAAAAGACCTCTATGCAGAAAATTATAAGACACTGATGAAAGAAATTAAAAATGATACAAATAGATGGAGAGATATACCATGTTCTTGGATTGGAAGAATCAACATTGTGAAAATGACTCTACTACCCAAAGCAATCTACAGATTCAATGCAATCCCTATGAAACTACCACTGGCATTTTTCACAGAACTAGAACAAAAAATCTCACAATTTGTATGGAAACACAAAAGACCCCGAATAGCCAAAGCAATTTTGAGAACGAAAAATGGAGCTAGAGGAATCAGGCTTCCTGACTTCAGACTATACTACAAAGCTACAGTAATCAAGACAGTATGGTACTGGCACAAAAACAGAAATACAGATCAATGGAACAGGATAGAAAGCCCAGAGATAAACCCACGCACATATGGTCACCTTATCTTTGACAAAGGAGGCAGAAATGTACAGTGGAGAAAGGACAGCCTATTCAATAAGAGGTGCTGGGAAAACTGGACAGCTACATGTAAAAGTATGAGATTAGATCACTCCCTAACACCATACACAAAAATAAGCTCAAAATGGATTAAAGACCTAAATGTAAGGCCAGAAACTATCAAACTCTTAGAGGAAAACATAGGCAGAACACTCTATGACATAAATCACAGCAAGATCCTTTTTGACCCACCTCCTAGAGAAATGGAAATAAAAACAAAAGTAAACAAATGGGACCTAATGAAACTTAAAAGCTTTTGCGCAGCAAAGGAAACCATAAAGAAGACCAAAAGACAACCCTCAGAATGGGAGAAAATATTTGCAAATGAAGCAACTGACAAAGGATTAATCTCCAAAATTTATAAGCAGCTCATGCAGCTTAATAACAAAAGAACAAACAACCCAATCCAAAAATGGGCAGAAGACCTAAATAGACATTTCTCCAAAGAAGATATACAGAGTGCCAACAAACACATGAAAGAATGCTCAACATCACTAATCATTAGAGAAATGCAAATCAAAACTACAATGAGATATCATCTCACACCAGTCAGAATGGCCATCATTAAAAAATCTAGAAACAATAAATGCTGGAGAGGGTGTGGAGAAAAGGGAACCCTCTTACACTGTTGGTGGGAATGTAAATTGATACAGCCACTGTGGAGAACAGTATGGAGGTTCCTTAAAAAGCTACAAATAGAACTACCATATGACCCAGCAATCCCACTACTGGGCATATACCCTGAGAAAACCATAATTCAAAAAGAGTCATGTACCAAAATGTTCATTGCCGCTCTATTTACAATAGCCCAGAGATGGAAACAACCTAAGTGTCCATCATCGGATGAATGGATAAAGAAGATGTGGCACATATATACAATGGAGTATTACTCAGCCATAAAAAGAGACGAAATTGAGCTATTTGTAATGAGGTGGATAGACCTAGAGTCTGTCATACAGAGTGAAGTAAGTCAGAAAGAGAGAGACAAATACCATATGCTAACACATATATATGGAATTTAAGAAAAAAAAAAATGTCATGAAAAACCTAGGGGTGAAACAGGAATAAAGACACAGACTTACTAGAGAATGGACTTGAGGCTATGGGGAGGGGGAAGGGTAAACGGTGACAAAGCAATAAAGAGGCATGGACATGTATACACTACCAAACGTAAGGTAGATAGCTAGTGGGAAGCAGCGGCATAGCACAGGGAGATCAGCTCGGTGCTGTGTGACCGCCTGGAGGGGTGGGATAGGGAGGGTGGGAGGGAGGGTGACGCAAGCGGGAAGAGATATGGGAACATATGTATATATATAACTGATTCATTTTGTTGTGAAGCTGAAACTAACATACCATTGTAAAGCAATTATGCTCCAATAAAGATGTTAAAAAAAAAAAAAGAAACAAGAAACATCTTAAACAAACAACCTAACCTTACACCTAAAGCAATTAGAGAAAGAAGAACAAAAAAACCCAAAGTTAGCAGAAGTAAAGAAATCATAAAGATCAGATCAGAAATAAACAAAAAAGAAATGAAGGAAACGATAGCAAAGATCAATAAAACTAAAAGCTGGTTCTTTGAGAAGATAAACAAAATTGATAAACCATTAGCCAGACTCATCAAGAAAAAAAGGGAGAAGACTCAAATCAATAGAATTAGAAATGAAAAAGGAGAAGAAACGACTGACACTGCAGAAATACAAAGGTTCATGAGAGATTACTACAAGCAATTATATGCCAATAAAGTGGACAATCTGGAAGAAATGGACAAACTCTTAGAAATGCACAACATTCCGAGACTGAACCAGGAAGAAATAGAAAATATGAACAGACCAATCACAAGCACTGAAATTGAAACTGTGATTAAAAGTCTTCCAACAAACAAAAGCCCAGAACCAGATGGCTTCACAGGCGAATTCTATCAAATATTTAAGGAAGAGCTAACACCTATCCTTCTCAAACTCTTCCAAATTATAGCAGAGGGAGGAACACTCCCAAACGCATTCTATCAGGCCACCATCACCCTGATACCAAAAGCAGACAAAGATGTCACAAAGAAAGAAAACTACAGGCCAATATCACTGATGAACATAGATGCAAAACTCCTCAACAAAATACTAGCAAACAGAATCCAACAGCACATTAAAAGGATCATACACCATGATCAAGTGGGGTTTAACCTAGGAATGCAAGGATTCTTCAATATACACAAATCAATCAATATGATACACCATAATAACTAACTGAAGGAGAAAAACCATATAGTCATCTCAGTAGATACAGAGAAAGCTTTTGACAAAATTCAACACCCATTTATGATAAAAACCCTAAAGAAAGTAGGCATAGAGGGAACTTTCCTCAACATAATAAAGGCCATATATGACAAACCCACAGCCAACATCATCCTCAATGGTGAAAAACTGAAACCATTTCCACTAACATCAGGGACAAGACAAGGTTGCCCACTCTCACCACTATTATTCAACATAGTTTTGGAAGTTTTAGCCACAGCAATCAGAGAAGGAAAAGAAATAAAAGGAATCCAAATCAAAAAAGAAGAAGTAAAGCTGTCACTGTTTGCAAATGACATGATACTATACATAGAGAATCCTAAAGATGCTACCAGAAAACTACTAGAGCTAATCAATGAATTTGGCAAAGTAGCAGGATACAAAATTAATGCACAGAAATCTCTGGCATTCCTATACACTAATGATGAAAAATCTGAAAGTGAAATTACGAAAACACTCCCACTTACCACTGCAAGAAAAAGAATAAAATATCTAGGAATAAACCTACCTAAGGAGACAAAAGGGCTGTACGTAGAAAATTATAAGACACTCATGAAAGAAATTAAAGATGACACAAATAGATGGAGAGGTATACCATGTTCTTGGATTGGAAGAATTAACATTGTGAAAATGACTATGCTACCCAAAGCAATCTACAGATTCAATGCTATCCATATCAAACTACCACTGGCATTTTTCACAGAACTACAACAAAAAATTTCACAATTTGTATGGAAACACAAAAGACCCATAATAGCCAAGGACATTCTGAGAAAGAAAAACGGACCTGGAGGAATCAGGCTCCCTGACTTTAGACTATGCTGCAAAGCTACAGTAATCAAGACAGTATGCTACTGGCACAAAAACAAAAATATAGATCAATGGAACAGGATAGAGAGCCCAGAGATAAACCCATGCACATATGGTCACCTTATCTTTGATAAGGGAGGTAAGAATATACAGTGAAGAAAAGACAATGTCTTCAATAATTGGTGCTGGGAAACCTGGACAGCTACATTTAAAGAATGAAATTAGAACACTCCCTAACACCATACACAAACATAAACTCAAAATGAATTAAAGACCTAAATGTAAGGCCAGACACTATCAAACTCTTAGAGGAAAACAGAGAAAGAACACTCTATGGCATAAATCACAGCAAGATCCTTTTTGACCCACCTCTTAGAGAAATGGAAATAAAACCAAAAATAAACAAATGGGACCTAATGAAACTTAAAAGCTTTTGCACAGCAAAGGAAACCATAAAGAAGACGAAAAGACAACCTCAGAATGGGAGAAAATATTTTCAAATGAAGCAACTGACAAAGGATTAATCTCCAAAATTTAGAAGCAGCTCATGCAGCTCCATATCAAAAGAACAAACAACCCAATCCAAAAATGGGCAGAAGATCTAAATAGACATTTCTCCTAAGAAGATATACAGATTGCCAACAAACACTTGAAAGGATGCTCAACATCATTAATCATTAGAGAAATGCAAATCAAAACTACAATGCGATATCATCTCACACTGGTCAGAATGGCCATCATCAAAAAATCTACAAACAACACATGCTGGAGAGGGTGTGGAGAAAAGGGAACCCTCTTGCACTGTTGGTGGGAATGTAAATTGATCTAGTCACTATGGAGAACAATATGGAGGTTCCTTAAAAAACTAAAAATAGAACTACCCTATGACTCAGCAATCCCACTACTGGGCATATACCGTGAGAAAACCATAATTCAAAAAGAGTCATGTACCAAAATGTTCATCGCAGCTCTATTTACAATAGCCAGGACATGGAAGCAACCTAACTGTCCATCAATAGATGAATGGATAAAGAAGATGTGGCACATATATACAATGGAATATTACTCAGCCATAAAAAGAAACGAAATTGAATTATTTGTAGTGAGGTGGCTATACCTAGAGTCTGTCATACACGGTGAAGTAAATCAGAAAGAGAAAAGCAAATACCATATGCTAACACATATATATATGGAATCAAAAAAAAAAAAAGGTCATGAAGAACCTAGGGATAAGACAGGAATAAAGACACAGACCTACTAGAGAATTCACTTGAGGATATGGGGAGGGGGAAGGGTAAGCTGGGACAAAGTGAGAAATTGGCATGGACATATATACACTACCAAACGTAAAATAGATAGCTAGTGGGAAGCAGCCGCATAGCACAGGGAGTTCAGCTTGGTGCTTTAAGACTACCTAGAGGAGTGGGATAGGGAGGGTGGGAGGGAGGGAGACTCATGAGGGAAGAGATATGGGGACATATGTATATGTATCACTGATTCACTTTGTTATAAAGCAGAAAGTAACACACCATTGTAAAGAAATTATACTCCACTAAAGATGTTTAAAAAAAAAAAAAGAAAAAGATGAAAGTGACATTGGAATCCTCTGATTCATGGAAGAGAAGAATATACTCCAAAGAAAATAAGAAAAACTGTAAATAAAAATGAAAATGTGAAAAAAGCTACCTTTCCCTCAACTTTATAGGTATTAAAAGTTTACCTTACGATGGCTTACACAACAGAACTTTTAGAATAGTATTATGGTGGTGTCTTTTCGAGACCAATCATTCAGAGTTTAAAGGAAAAGGAACTGAATATTTTGTACACAGGAAAAATGAACTTTTAAAGGTAAAAATGGTTCACCACTTTGCAGACCAGAAATGAAAAAGTCACTAAAGTACTTTACAGGTTAAGTTATATTTTGCATTGGACGGAGACACGCAAACAACAACTGAAAGACTAACAAAGCCCTGCAGAGTTGACATTTCTGAATACCTGTTGGAGGAAAAGGCTGTAAAAGAAATCATGGCACTGTTAGTTTCCAACAATACAGTAATTTGTTGAATTAACAACTGAACTGCAAACATGAAGACTGAGTTTATGTCTCCTCTGCTGAACTGTATTTTTTGCTGTATAAGTGGACCAGTGCACAGATGTGTTGGGGCTGTTTGTTGTTTTGTTTGTATGTGTCTGGTATCAACACCAGCTACTCATTGAAGAAAATTTATTTTATGTAAATAGTTGGCCACAAACACAAGTGATACTGATATATTCAAAGAGTTGTGTGCTTATTTTTTAACTTTATGTCTTATTCTGGAATAAGCCGTAATGCCATGGATTGTGCAAAAGAATGTTGGGGAAAACTGCTAGTACCTTAGCATGAATCAAGGCTGTGGCACCAAACTGTAGTGATAGTCATTGTATTTTCCTATGTACCCCTGGGGGGTGGGGAGGGAAGCAAAGCCAGTTTCACTTAAGAATATCCTGATGAAGTAATAAAAATGATCAGTTCTATAAATATCAACCTTTGAGTACAAATTTTTAAAATATTCTGTGTATAAACTGAGAAGTAAAGCTCTTCTGGTACATACCTAAGTATGATTGTTGTCTCAAAGAAAAGCATTGTGCAATTACGTGAGTTGTGAGCTAAACGAGATGATGTTTTCACAAAACACCATTTTTACTTGAAAGAAAGACTTATGGACAAACTATGGTTCTTCAGACTTGTTATGTGGCAATCATTTTATCGAAAATGAACTGAGTGAGCTTGTCACTTCAAGCAAAATACTGATTGTTACAAATGATGAAGTTAGAGGTTTCAAGTGAATTTTGGAAAATGTATATCCACACTACCATGAGCTTGACAGCTTCCAAATACCTAAAGACTTTTGATACATATGGCAGTGACAGTAACTAATGTGATATTTTGATATTGTATAAATGAAATGTGTCAACATTTGGAAGATCTATATAACTCAATGAACTAATATTTTCCAAATGAGTGCATGATGTTTAAAGTCACTCATGGGTAAAAGATCCATTTACAATGCTAGAAAGACCAATGAATGTTAATGTAGCAGAGTACAAAAAGTTCAGTGATATGTTTTCAGATTCCACAATGCAACTAACCTTTCAGGAGTATTTTGGTGTAGTAAAAGTAAAAAAAGGTATTTTCTTCCCCTTAAAAAAGTAAAACTCCTTAAAGAAAAATTTTAGTATAGTATCTAAAAGGACTATCCAAAAAGACTATTAAGATCCTCCTCAAACGACTTATGTCTCAGAAGCCGGAGTTTCTTCATATGCTTCAACTAAACAACATATTGCAACAGACTGGATACAGAAGCAGATGTAAGAATCCAGCTATCTTCTACTAATCCAGACCTTAAAGAGATTCACAAAAATGTAAAATGATGCTGTTCTTGTCATTGCTTGTTTTGGAAAACACAATTATTTTTCACAAAAAAATGTAATATTCTTATTATTTTTAAATGAATTAATATGTAAGTAATTTTTAATCTCTCAGTTTTCATTTCTAATATGGTAAATATCAATAGATGTACCCACATGAACAAAAAGCTTTGGGGACTTTAAATAAATTTATGAATATGAAGGAGACCTCCTGGGACACAATAGTTTAAGAACCACTGCATCAAACCTTTTATGCAAGTGCCATGATTGGCTTACTCCTTAAGAATAAGTTTGTAGGAGATAGGTTAAGTGATGCTCATTAAGAGGTCCTTGCAGTATCAGTTACAGATGATGGTAAATTAGGCTGGTGTCAATGGAGAGTAGTAGATAGAGTTGAGAACTATTAACTGATAAATCTAAGACTTGGAGAAGGATTGGGTATGGCTTGATAAGGGGAATATAGGTGAGGAAAATACAAGCCAAAGAATGCTCCCAGGTTTCTGATTTTTGTAAGAGAATGGACCCTCTCCCAATCTATGAAACACAGGAAGGTAATAAGAATGGGGAATGGGAAGAGAGATTATGATTTTTGTCATGTTGAGTTTGAATCTCCCCTGTTTTAGTCAGCTAAATTGTATGCAGTCTTCCCCCATAATTTATCTCAAACTACAATTCACTTGGAAATGATTGGGAGTTAACAGAGAAAAGCAACTTGTGATTCTCAGAATCAATTTATAAGAAATAAACCTTGAGCACCAAGGTTAGTAAGTGACAAAATTGGGTGGTTGAACTTGCTAATCACAACCCATTCTCTCCTTAAGGATGGGGTGATTGAATTTTTCAATGAACTGGTCCCCATAAATGCTGAGAGTGTGCCCTTTTCAAGTTGCTAAATGGTTTCCCTAGTGTAGTGCTCCCAGGACTCTGATGCTGAGATGTGATGTGGGTGGGATAATCATCGTGTTATCTTTAGTAATACATTCTGTTAACCTGACAAATTAAAAAGTATTTGACAAATGCATACTGTAACTTTTCTTGGATATTTTTCATATTATATAAACCATTCCAAAATGCAAATATATCATTGATAGACTATTATGGGCAACATCATCCCTTAGCATCAGAAGGACAGCATGGGCGGGGATTGTTACAAAACACAAGATGAGATTTTAATTTGTAGAATATATGTTTTTATAACAAGTTCAAAATTTGTATCAGATAATCCTTTGTTTATGCTTAGAACAGAACCACAACTTGGTATTTATCTTATGTACCTGCATTAGCTCACTGACTTTCTAAAAATTATAAGCTAATCATTAAAACGTTCCACCTTAGTGACAGACAAAAAATAAACTATGTGGGAACTAACAAACAGCCTGCTTAGTGCATTCCAGACATTCATGGTGGGCAATTCTTTGTGAGAAGAATGAAAAAATAGCAAATGCATTCCCCTTAATTTCCAGGACTGCTATCCCCATTGAAACCCCCTGTGTGGATGTGTTTGTACACACACATGAGTTATAAGCAGGAACCTTTTTCATTAAGGGTGCGGTGTTTTTCATGCTAGTGCAGCACCTATCTATCTTCTTTCTGGCAGGGCTGTCTGCTTTTCGGTCAGCATCTGACTAAAGATCAATGAGAGAAAGCTTTTTGAAGGTGCTTTCAGGTCCTGCGGCGAGGGAGATGATCAGAAAGCTGCCATCAGCTTCAGACCCACTTGACAAATTAGGAACTATTTTGGTGCTCTATAAACTGCTGTCACATCAGGTACAAACACTAATTAGAGATACAACACTTTGATAGTGAAAGTGTCCAGTGCATTAAATACCACTTTTGCTTGCTGCAATTAGCTTATACATTGACTTACACTTTGTAGTGTAAGACAGTCAGAGATTAAAATGCATCAACCATTATTAAAAAATTTATAAGGTAAATATGAGCTAACTGTCAAATAGCTTTTTTCCCATTGCCCTTTGACCCTTCCAGTTCTTGTTTTTCAACGCTTTTGCACACAGTTTTTTTTCAACCAGTTTTCATTTGTCTGGACGAAATATCATGCCTTATGATAGTCTACCATCCAGCATCAATTAATCAAATTCTGCATTCTGAGAATGTGGTGTGTAAGGAATACTGCCTCTGGGTTTTATAGAGCAATTAGCTATTGGGCCATTATAGCATCCAGCACTCCCAAAAAACAAATAGAATTTTTTGCTTTTTCAGTGCAGTCCCAGTGATGGGGTATTATTGATGAACAAACATTTAAAAATCCATCACGTTGATTTTTAAAAAAGCTACTTTAAAGTTTTTTTAATGGCATTTCCATTTTGGTAGAAGGATAAGTCTGCATTTGAAAAAATATCTAGCAATAACTGACAGACGTGGTATGTTTATAACACAAGAAAAGAATGGGGAAAATGTCAGGATTTTGGTGCTGATTATCTCTAGAGTTCCAAGAATGCTTTTTTCTTCCCTTTAACTTTCTCTGTGTGTGTGTGTGTGTGCTTGTGTGTGTGTGTGTGTGTGTGTGTGTGTGTGTATTTATGTTGGGAAGATATATTTGAAACTTTTTCAAGGATAAAAAAGTATGTGAAATATAAACCTCAACTTATTTATGATGCATTTTTTGAGATGGCGTATAAAGCATTATTTTAAAGTATACTTTGGCTTCCAAAATACACAAACTAATCACTTTTGCCTACCCTTATTCACCAAATGCACAATCTCTAGTACAGTATGCAGTTGTTTCAACAATATTTGTTGAGGAATATGGCTCTGAAATAATAATTTAATATTAATCTGAGTATAAAGTAGAGGTAATACTTACAAATTTTCTCAAAAGTAAAAAAAATGAAAGTCAAAATAAATTTTATATATATATACACATATATACATATATATATAAAACAACCCTACAGTAATAGGTTAAATGGATAGAGTTCAAACAATTATTTTCAAACTATTTTGTGTGGTACCCATATCTTACAAAGAAGAAACTGTCATTCATTTTACATGCCTAAAAATCAAATGTTACTTAATTTTATGGAAACAAGCTCTGGGATCCAAATCTCTCTGTTCTCTTCCCACTTCAATTTATATCAGGGAGGCAGCATATGGTGGAGGACAGCCGAAGGCCTGCAAGTCACCTCTGCAGAGATGGTTTCAATGGCAACACATTGAAATCCAGTCTAGAAAATGGATGCAATAATTCTCATCACTTCTTTATTTCAAACAGGGCTGGAAGGATTAAAGAGCTAGTGCTCCAAATTCAAATTCATATTTTCCTCCAAATCTCAGCAGAATTCTTTGTCATCCCAACAGAGATGATCTGAGTGAGAAGTGCCATTAAGGAAATAGTAGCACACACAGAAGAGCTCCAGAGGGATTCAGAAGAGCTCTGGCAGAAGTTCCGGGCTAGATATAAACTCAGCCCAGTGCTCATAAAGCACGTTGAAAATTCTCAAGTGATAGGCACTACATGGGAACAAATCATTCTTAATTTAAGAGATAAACATGCCATATCCAGAACTAATAATGAAGGGGCCAGAATAACTATGACTATAATGATTATGATCGTTTATCCCTAAATCTGGCTTAGTTTCTCAGTGACAGCTGGAAATACAGTGACAATTGTCTGTCCTGTGCTATACAATGCTGGCAATATTCAAGATCTCTGGTGTTGCTCTGACTGTCACTAAGTAGCAGATTGAACAAGATTGATCAGTCTGCAATGGTCCAACCCTCTTTCAGCACCTACATAAACATGCTATCCACCAGCTTTAGCAATTAGGAAAAGCTCGTATGATTTCCGACCTGTGCACCTGCTCCACATGTTTCCTTAGCTAGACATTCAAGAGGAAAATTGTGTGCACAGTATCAGGTCACCAGTGCTTAATGTCAGCGATCACACTATCTGCACCTTTGAAAAGACTGAAATCTGCAAGGAGGAAAGAATCCCAATCTGCTTTTTGACAATTTTACCATTTAATAACTTTCAGAAAATGTTATTTCTTCTTAATTCAAGTTGAGTTTCAGAAGACACTTGCTGTAAAATATTATTTATTTATCACACTAAGGTTGACAATATAAAATGATTTAGAGAACAAAATCGTCTCTACCTATGGCTTGAACTCACATTATGAAGCTTGTAACATCACTTGTCTAAGGTAATTTATTTATTTTCTATACTAATTGGAACAATTTGAAAGTGTATATAGAATGTGACTACAAAGCAAGGGTATTGGTTCTGAGTTACATCATGTTAATCAATCGTTTGGATACAGTCCACTTACCACGTTTGAACCCATTCATTCTATACTATTATTCCATTGTTATCATTCATTCTTTTCCACAAACTTGATCAGTGACTTGATGAAATCCAGACACTATGTATCTACAAAGTTTTTCTATCTACAAATTTAGTCATTGTAGCCAACAGAAATTTGTTGAGTCTAATACAAATTGTTTTTACTTCTTTAGTTAAGCCATGCTGGTTCTCAGTGAACTACTTGCTGGAAAGTTATTCATTCATTCATTCATTCATTCACTCATTCATTCATATACTCATTCTGGAATCTGCTGGCCATCAGTAAAATGGGTTTAGGTCTGATAAGGTGAATGGCCTTTTTCTTTATATGAAATGCTTCACCATTAAGCTAATAATGCCCTTATGTTATCAGTGAAATATACTGAATTAGAATTATATAATTTTTATACCCAGAGATTAATAACTGTAATCTAATCTGATATGTCTGATATGTTGTGTTTCCAAGGTGGAGATAACAGCTTGGATAGACTAGATGTATTCCTTTCACTGCTTATCACAAACTCTTAGCATGAGTAAGAAAGAACACAGTTCTGCAGCTACAGGTCAGAATCTGAATTTTCCTCTTACCACCCAAATGATTTTAAGCTTGTTGCTTAAATATTATGAGTATTCTTTACTTAATTTTTTTCAAATAGAGCTACAATATATAGCTATTCGAGTACAAATATATATAATACATACAAATAAAATTTATTCTATTTGAATATGGAGAATTTTTTAAGTTTACACACCTAAAGTGTACATACACACACTTATTAAATATCAAAATACAGTGCTTAACATGATATATTAGCTTCTTTCTACTTAATTCTTCCCAAAGTTTCTTTTACTTCAGTTTCAATACATAGTTCCTCATTGTTGATATGAGATTATGTCCTGATTAGGACTTCCATGTTTCACCATTTTTGGTGAAACAAAAATGTTTTTGTATTTTGAAAATACAAAATTGACAAGGTTTACAAGTGTTTATCAAACTTATTTTTGACAAAAAATAAACTCTATTACCTCAGATTCATAAGACTTTTCCATCAAATTTGACTGATTACTTTCTACTGTTTTTTAAAAAGTAAAGCTTCGTTGATATGTATGAGGTTCACCTGTAACAGAAATCTCCATATAACAATGACCTTAATCTCTTAAAAAGAGAGAACTGTATTTCTCTCTCATCCAAAGTTGGAAGGAGGCCATGGAGAGCCATTCCGTGGCTCTAAGATTCATGCTTCTTCTAACTTTCCATTCTCTCGCCAAGTATCCATGGCTCAGGATGGACTTTAGCATCACATTCATGTTCCAAGCATTCAGAAGAAGAAAGGACGCAAAAGGGGGCACACACACAGGCATGTGTTCTCTTTCATTAACTCATCAAACATTTCTTAAGCACCCACTATGTGTTAGAACTTATTCCAGGTTCTGGCCATACAACAGTAAAGAAAACAGATAAAATTATCTGCACTCATGAGGCTCCCTTTTCAGATTTACCCTACATAAGGGAAATCCCATATGCTTCCAGCTGATACTTCTCCAGCTAAGATTCTATAGAAAATAAAAGAAAGAAGTTTATAGAGGGAAATTTAGCAATGTCTGTTACAAAATTCATCATGAAAATAGAAAGGAATATTTTCACCTTTGAAGCATTACAAAAATCTGTGCATGAGCAAGGAGTATAACTAGAATTCATAACAGACCACTCACCCAAAATGAGCACTCAAGATTCATTTACATAAATAAATGCTGGTAGGTTTCTCTAAAAATCTAAAATATTTTAATAATGCATTAATACTTTTGAAACAAGTGGCCAAGATCAGGACAAATAAATTTATTTGAAATAAAAAGAAAAATTACTAACAGGAAAAACAAATTACCCAAACTCAACTGGAAATTGTGAGTGGGAAAATATTTAGATGAGTATTAGAAGAATGAAAATAGATTCGTGGCCCCTAATAAAAGAGAACACGTTGAAGTAAATTACAAGTAAAATTTAAAAACAATTCATAATTATTAAAATATGGATTTTAAGGTAAATATAGTCTGATACAGCCCCCTTACAGTAGGTGAATTTCTAGTAATTTCTAGACATGAAATACTGTATCTAATATCCATCTCCTGATTATGCTTCCAATGCTAATTTTGTTTTCTCTTCTTTTCTCCTTCCCACCCTCCCTTCCTGCCTTCCTTCTCTCCTCTTTAATCCTCTCTCTCTTTCCAAACTTTCAATATAAATTTAAAGCATCTGTCAAATAGGGGGCTTTCAGTAGATTCAAGTCTGAGATAAATTCTCACTTCACAAAATCTGAGTGGCGTGGAGACTTTCTTTGGTAATTTGCCTAACCTTACTTTATATAGCTTTCACCAGGATGGAATATGTTAGATAAGGAGACTTAGAAAACTAAAACAATAAAGAAACTTATTTCCCTCTTTTCTGAGTCATAATTTAAATTGTAAAATCTGACAGCCTGCCTCCACAATTCTGCAGTGTGCTGTGGTGGAAACAGTACTGGACAGGCACTCAGGGGGATATTTCAGTTCCAGGGAAGCTTCTACGTACCTGCATTGCCCTAGGGATATTACTTAACCTTCTTGAACTTCTGTGTCCATATCTTCAAAATGAAGGAGTTGGATATGATGACCATTATTATGGCTTATAATTCTACAATTCTATTATTCTAATTCAATATCTTACTTGGAAATGTATTCTTTAATAAGGAAAAGGAACTATTTGTATGTGTGTGTGAGAGAGGAGATATCCCAATCATGCTACTGGATGACATGACACAGAGAGTGACCAGTCTCTCCAGACCATCTATCACAGTTTAGTCCTCTTGGACTATTTTAACAATGAATCAACCAATCAAGCAAAGAAAGTCAGGAATGCATTATTATACAGAAAAGCAGCAATGACACATTTATAAATCAGGACACTGACTTAATAGCAGGAGATATATAATTCACTATATAAAATTTTCATGTACTATGCTTTTTGTTCTAGAAAATAGTAAACATTTAATGCCATATTTGGAATTATTATCTCTGCTGTTTTTCTGTGGATAAGGAACAAGACCTTTATAATCAAAGTGTAGTATATAAAGGAAACATATTTTTTAGGAAATCTAAGTATATTTTCAGTCCAATTCAGTGCAACTGATCTGTTGGCTTTTTGTCTCCTGATTATTTTTTTGCTTATAATGCCAAAGTAAGCCTGAAATTTTCACTACCATTTAATAATTTAATGTTTTACCTGTGAGATCCTCATAGTTCCTAGTATAGTATATAGCACATATTAAATATTAATAAAAAGTTGCTAAAACAGTGATTTCCCCAAACCATTAATTTTTTTTTCTTTTAAATACATGACATTTTTTTTTTGTACCTGACAGTCAAAGGAGTTAGTAAGAATGTGCATCAGAAACAAACCAAATATTTCTCAAGTTGATGAACTTAAACTGTTTCAGCACTGAGAAAGCACACCTATTTATAGTATCTGATTTGTTAAAGAACAGAGAAAAGAAAACATTTCAAGTTTAAGTTGGGATTTGGAGAGTGAGGCAGAGAGTTGATTGGCCATATCTTAAAAATCAAAACCAGAAAATGTGAGTGAAAATCAGAAATTTTAATTTATTTATTCCTGTCTGATCAAAAGTATTTTCATAAACTATGAATTGAATATTAATTTCTCAGTATAATAATATATATTTCAGATCAATAGCTGACTTCAATGTAAAAAGAAGCTAGTAATACAAGAAGGATGCCCACTATCACTACAAATACTTATATATTTATCTATGTTTTTCTTTATTAATGCAGTGTTGAGAAATTTTAGTTTGAGTTTATTCTTAAAGGATAGATTATTTAATTTTATGCTTCTATGTTGACAGTTTTTCTTTTTTTTTTTTCACACTTTAGCACTTTGAAGCTGTAACACCACTGTTTTCCGTCTTCTGTGGTTGAAGTTGAAGGTCTATTTTTAGTCTAATAATTGGGCCTTTGTAATTAACTTACATTTTTCTGAATGTTATAAAAATTTCCCTTTTCTTTGATCTTATTCACTTTATTGTGATATCTAGGTATGAATTACTATCTATTATTATTATTCCTGTAAATTGTACATCTCAGGCTTGGAGATATATGGCTTTTGTCAAGTCTGGAAAATTCTGAGCCATTCTTTTTACTTCCTCTGGAATCTTATTAACACATGTTGAAAGCACTCTTTCATACTCCCTATTTCTTTATCTTTCTGTGCTGCATTACGTTTCTCCCCCTATGTTTCTCTTCCAGTTGACTTATTCTCTCATACTTTTGGGATGTCTAATTTGCTTTTTAAATCATCAATTAAGTTTTAAATTTCAAAAAAATGTTTTTCTATTTTTAGAACTTGTATTTCGTAACTTTTCAAAACTGCATTTGTTTGTTTTTGATCAGTCTCCTATTCTCTTATTTTCTATAATTTTATTACATTATTAATTTTATTTTTTAAGATTTATTTATTATTTATTTTATTTACTTTTGGCTGCATCAGGTCTTAGTTGCGGCATGCGGGATCTTCGTTGAGGCATGTAGGATCTTCCACTGCGGCATGAGGGATTTCCTCTCTCTAGTTGTGGTGCACAGGCTCCAGGGCACGTGAGCTCTGTAGTTTGCAGCATGTGCTCTCTCGTTGAGGCGCGCCAACTCAGTAGTTGTGGCACTCGGGCTTAGTTACCCTGCAGCATGTGGGATCATCGTTCCCTGACCAGGGATTGAACCCATGTCCTCTGCATTGTAAGGCAGATTCTTTACCACTGGACCACCAGGGAAGTCCCTACATTATTAATTTTAAATACACCTATTTATCCTATATAGTGTCTCTTTAATAGTATTGCTCTATTTTCTCAAGTTTTGCAGGTGTTAGTTAATTCTCTTGTTTGTCTAGATCTTATTCATTGTGAATTTTTCTCATCTCATGTTTTGTAATTTTTTTTGCTATTACCTTATCTTGTTCAAAGCATGTTATAATGGGAATTCCATACATCTCAGTTTTTGAAGTATCTCTCCAGAGAGCTTTGCTTTTGTTTCCAACAGACACCAGAGATGTTCCAATGACCAGAGACCAATTTCTATGTTTATTTCTCAGTATGGGGTTTCTTGGAATACAGGAATAGTGTAAAATTGGACTCCAATTAATCAGAGGCACAGGCCTTAGATTTTGAATTCTCATTGGAGATGTTTTGTGCCACCCAGAGTAAAAACAGCAGCTAGCTAATTATAGCCATTCACAGCCTGCCTTTCCATGGTAGTTGGAAGTCAAGCTAGGGGGCAATACTGTATCCTTACACCACCTCCATCACATGTGGCCTGCAACATCATGAGCTGGCATGACCACTGCTCTGCCTCTCACCTACCCCTATGCTTCTGGTGTGTGGGGTTTTCCTATCTTGCGTGCTTGATAGGTGCAGCCATTTAATTAATTAATTAATTTATTTATTTAATCCAGAATATACAGGTGGAATAGTCAACTATTTCATCAAATAGGAGTCTGAGACCTTACAAATTAAATAAAGACATAGGTAAAGAGCATTATTGGTAACTCACTAGTGAACAGTACAAATGACTGATAAAAATGGAAAATTAAATCTCATTGTTAACCAAATAAAGACAAAATAAAATGTTATTTGTTTACTCGTCAATAATAGAAAAGACTAAGAAGCATGGTAAAGTGTGAAGAACCTGGGGACCCTTATATACAGCACAATTTCTAAAGAACATTTGACTATATATAGAATGCATAAAATATGAATATACTTATAACCATCTCTTTCAGTATTTTTATTTCTAGTATTCTTTTCTTAAGGAAATAATCAGATTTATCTATAAAATTTTCATTGGAATATTATTTACGATAGCATTAAAAAATCCTCAGATAAACAATTGTGACGAACTGGCCAAATAAATTATAGAGGAAGCTAAATAATTTTTACATCTGATTATTTACATCTAAATAATGGAAGAATGAGAGGTTATTAAAAATGAAATTATAACAGAATAAACACTGACATGGGAAACTATTTATGGTAGAGTAGTTAAGTGAAAAAAAAGCAGGCACTGGGCTTCCCTGGTGGCGCAGTGGTTGAGAGTCCGCCTGCCGATGCAGGGGACGCGGGTTCGTGCCCCGGTCCGGGAGGATCCCACGTGCCGCGGAGCGGCTGGGCCCGTGAGCCATGGCCGCTGGGCCTGCGCGTCCGGAGCCTGTGCTCCGCAACGGGAGAGGCCACAACAGTGAGAGGCTCGCGTACCGTAAAAAAGAAAAAAGCACTAAGCAGTATGGACCCAAATATGTGAAACATTTACAAATATAACTTTATGTGAAAAAATATGGTTTATACACAAAAATACTAACAATGTGAATTCCTCAAATGAATATATGAGTTCATAATCAGAAAACAGAAATGAAAAGTGCTATTTTTTAAAGCAGTATACTAGTTTGAAGCTATACAAACTTCTTATCAGTCTCTGGTAATATTCTCTCTATTTCAATGACCTTTCCCACACCACAAAGACTGTGAGTAATCAAAAGCGGCCACTGTTTTATTCATTTTTATGGTCTTAATCAGAGCTCATAATAAATACTCAATAAAAGTATAAATAAAGTTAATGAGTAAATAAAATTTTAAAATAATGATGTTGTAATCAACTTTGTATAGGATAGTGATAATTTGAAAAACAAAATGAAATTAATCACTGTGTTAAAATGAACCACTGTAGTAACATTCTAAAAAGTAGATCAAATATTTTAGAAATTGATCTTTTTAAATAAATAATAGTTTGAAATTCAATAGTTAACTGTATGCATAAGATTTACATTTGTATACGCTATTAATAAGACCAAATTATTTGACCGAGTTTAAGAAGAATTTCAACTTATCAGTAATATCTTCATAAGCTATCCCCCTATAATCCATTCCAACCAAAGAATTTAGCTGTGTTGCTTCTGATAATGGGTCTTCAGTTTATGCTTTTTGAAACAACTCACAAGAGAGGAAAACATGGGAATATTTTCAATGCATTCAATACTATACTTCCTTTCCCAGCGTTACTAAGCTCCATCATAAGTGGATATCAAAAGGGGCTCTAAATGATCTCTGCTAAAGTGCTGGCTCCATATGTAAACATAGTCATAAAAGCAACCCAGAAAACAAATCTAAAACAAGAGAGAAAAATCCTTAAGAAGCAAATTATGTACTGTATATGTGACAGTAGAAGGTTTAGATACATATAAAAGAAGTGCCTTGTGCTCTGCTATTTTAGAATGACACCCCACTCTGGAAGTCAGGCAAGTTATGTTCATAGAGGCTTAGTACAATATTGCCGTCGTATTTAAAAACTCAAATCAATATTTAACAATATAACACTTAGGTAATTGTAAAGGCTAAGCTTTGGGATTTAAAACGTATAAGTGAACTTGAAGAAAACACAGAACTTTACTAGGATTTTATGTTGTTATCCCAAAGCTCTTTTTAGTATCCTACAGAACAAATCCATACTTCAGCCTAAAATGTTACAATAATATAAAGATAACTGTACTATCAGAAATCTGGTATGAGATTCTGTTGTCTGAATGGTGTGTATTTTTAATCAATCTAAAATCTCTGATTTGGGGATTTAATACCAGTGATTGCTGTTAATTTCTTCAGATTAGTACTCATCATAAAAATCATATTTCCGTATGAGTTTTTCTTCCCTTCATAAAATCTTATCCCGAGACAGCTAAAATCCTTCTGAGAGCACAAACAGTCAAACCTGGGCTCATAACACAGAGATAAAACACTCTTTATAGCAGCATTCATTAAGGTACTAGACAAAGTACAAAAAGCAGCAACAGGGAGCTTTCACCTAAAAGCTTTTAATACACCTCTATCCAAGACCCATTAAACCAGCTCAGCACTAAAGCCTCCAGCCACCCCATCTATTGATCCCCATCACTACGGAGCCCCCTACTCTGTCCAACTAAAGTCTCAGGTAATTTATGTCTGATGAATAGTCCACTGAAGAGTCACTAGTAGAAAAGCAACAAGTCAGAATCCAAACTCTGAGTCAATTGTCCAGTGTTGTCTGTCTGTTCCTGAAAAGTTCCTGCTAATATAAATATTTTGTAAATCTCTTTCCCTTGATTTCCATTTGATTTATCCAAATAGGTCATACTAATAGGTAACATTTATTGAACACGTACTATGTGGCTGCACTAGGACATGTGTTTTATACATTGAATCCTTACAACAGCAGGATGGGTCGTATATCCCCATTGAAATGATGAGAGAAATGAGGCTCAGAGAGTTTAAATAACTTTCCAGAAACTCCAAGCCAATAGGTGGCAGAATCACTGTTCGAAAAAGGCTTATAGTGAATCTTTCTACTCACCTTATCTTTTATTTTTATTTTGGGCTGTGTTTCCATGTACTGGGACCTGAAGTGGACATAGTTTTGCAATGGTGAATGGCATGGACGTAATCCCTGTGTTCATGGTGCTTCCAGTCCCGTGAAAGCAAAAGCTGTCCATGAGTAAATTTAAAATCAGTTGCAAAGGATAATAATTATTATGAGGAACAAAGTAAGTTAAGAATGTTTTTCTTTTTGTAGGATTAATAACTCTTTCTTTCCCATTTATGTGGCACATTTAGATTATATTTTCAATAAGGTACAACCATAAAAAATGCTTATCATTTTCTTTCTAATCAAAAGAATGACTCATAGTATCCTTAATTCAGACAAGAAAAAGTTCTTTGAAATTGATGATCCTTTATCCATAGGATAACCATATATTCTGAACATACAGTCCCAGGTATGATTCTGGGCTCAGTGCCCTTTCCAGTTTAGCAGTTTGTATTCTCATGATGACTACTTATACAATATTTAGAGCCATTTTGAATGTGTTTGGAGAGAATAGTGGTGAGCCTAACTACTGATTACGTCCTACAATCTGCTAGAATCATTACATATATAAATTCATTTAGTCTTCTTCAGAACACCTCACGCAGGTGATGATTGCTGTACTCACTTTATGGGTGAGGAAATTTAGAGGGCAAGAAACATGTTCAAGGTCACAAAACTCATCCAAGCACCTGTGCTTCAAAGTAGTTGATCATCACATTTATAATCACACACACACAATACAAATTTACATGGAAATAGTCAAGTGATATCTCTTCCTTCTCAAATAGGATACAGAAGTAGAAAATGGCCTGTTCTTTACCTCTGACTGACGGACTTAACTGGAACAATAAGAACAGAGATGTCTTGAAGACATCACTTACAATCTATCAGTTTAGACTTCTTAGACAGACTTAACTTGAACAATAAGAACAGAAATGTTTTGAAGACATCACTTACAATCTATCAGTTTACACTTCTTAAATGTCTCTCAAATACTCCCGTTCTTCACCTCACCATTCATTCTCTAAATACTGATTGAGCCCCTTCTTGGTGCCAGACATGGTGGTAGGTACCAGGATACAAGATGACAGGACGAATGTAGTTTGTCTTTGCCTACACGGAACTTGCAGTCTAGTGGGGAAAGCAAATAATAACAAGTAACGAAAAACAAAATAACTATAAACTGCTCTAAATGTTATGAAAGGTAATAAAAATAAAGTCTAGTAGCTTCCTCATGGGTTATCTTATTCCAGTATGCCAATAACCACTCCCCATGCCATCAATGAAATTTCTGAACACAAACTTTAAAATGTTTCTCCAGGGCTTCCCTGGTGGTGCAGTGGTTGAGAGTCCGCCTGCCGATGCAGGGGACACGGGTTCGTGCCCCGGTTCGGGAAGATCCCACATACCGCGGAGCGGCTGGGCCCGTGAGCCATGGCCGCTGAGCCTGCGCGTCCGGAGCCTGTGCTCCACAACGGGAGAGGCCACAACAGTGAGCGGCCCGCGTACCGCAAAGAAAAAAAAAAAAAAATGTTTTTCCATAATTTAAATTTATTTGAAAGCTCCTTAAAATCACCAGCATTAAGTCCATATATGCAAGTCACTATGATTTGCTCTCTGCCTACAACTTTTGTATACATTTGACATTATTGGCCTATGACCTATGATATTTTTTCATGACTGAAAAATTGTGACCTGAAAAATAGGCTCAGAAGTGTAAAATAAATGATACAAAATAAAAATTCATATGTGATTAATTGTATGTCTAAAGAAGGTACCATTATATCAATTATATATGCATTATATATGTTATATATTACAATATATACAATATGTTATAGTATTATACAGTAAATTACATTTAGAAATATATATTATACTTAGAAAGCAAACCTTAAATATGCTACTCTACTCTCTCATCTTTTTGCATGTTTGGTTAACGTCTATTCATCATTTAAAACTCTCTCAAAGATCCTGTCCTCTGATCATTCCTAATATTCAGGGCAGAGTCGACTGATCCACTACTGTCTCTCTTTAAGCCTTGTTTCTACTTCTTGTCTACTGTAGCACTTATATTGTTCTAGGTATTGACACCTGCCATTTCCAAAGTTTTTTGATCATGTATCCCTATCAGTTAAAAAAAAAGTCACATGCATATTCAATATATATATGCGTATTTCTATAATTATAAATAACAATTTACTACTGTACTACTATTTACTCACATTGTATACATATACAAAATAATAGGAACTAAAACTAAAAGGATGAAATAACGATGAAAGTACACATTATTATGAAGTATTTTACTCTATATAATTTTTAATACTGCAAATACTTCAATTTCACCAAATGTCATTAGAATTTAGTAGTATCTTTATTAATAATCTAGTATGATAAATATACTTCATTTTAAAAAGTCATGCCTTAAATCCTTGTGATACAAGGATTCAAAGATACCATTCTGAATTCACTTATTTTGACACTGGGTATTAATGATTGTCATGGCTGGAATGGATAGTATTTTTATTTACCATATTCAAAATTCCTGATACTCATTTGTATTTTTGTTTGTCCCGTTTTTTGAAGGGAGTGTGTGCAGATATAGGATCCCAGGTGTAGAAGCTTAAGCTAATCATGCTTTTCCATTCATAACATGCTATCAATTTCAATCCATTCGAAGGCTCTCTGTTATTTTATTTATCTATTCTCTTTTATCAACAAACCCTCATCTCATTCTCCTACCAATCCTCCCAAAGTAATATGTCATTATCATTTAGTGTATTTATGCTCTTATAGATGTGAGTGATTGTTTTGTGTGCATGTATTTTTAATTTATATGAATATTTCTGGTTTATATATCTCATTCAGTTTCTCACTCTTCCCATTAAGAATTATAATTTTAAAGATAAATTCATGTTGCCATATGTACATTTAATTCTTTTCCTTTAATTGCTGCATAATATCCAAAAACATCTTTATCCACTTTCCCAGTGATGGACACTTTTGTCTCTATCCGCCTACCCAGTGATGGACACTTTTTTGTCTCTAACTCCCCAGTACCACAAATAAGAGTACAATAAACACTGTAGAATATATCTCGTTAAAAGCCTGTGTAAGGAATTCAGGGGAATATACAAGAAGTGAAATTCCTGGAACTGTGGGTGAGCACAGTAATTTGCAAAGTATTTTTTTAATTCCCAAGGACTTTACTTCCATCCTTGATGTGAATCAATTTTTCTTGTAAACCAATAGGAGTATATTGAATTTTAATGGGCTCAAATTTTAATAATTTTTAATGGACTCAAACTCACAGAAGGTCTTCATCTGAGATATTTATTAGCAGGGTAAAAAAAAAAAAAACCTACTATAAAATTTTCTAAGTATGCCAATATGAGAGGTTTTATAGGTACAAGCATTTGTTTTTCAACAAAATCTCATAATGACTGGAACAGTTCTAAATATCTATTTTCAAAATGTTCTCTCCATTGCTTAAATTTCTGATGAAAACAAATTATTTTCTTGCTTACCATTAAAAGGCATATTTTTTTTCCCTTTACATAGAAGGGAAAAATTGTGTGTGTGTGTGTTTAATGTCTGCTAGGTAACAGACAAGTATGGCAACCAGTCATGTAGAAAGAGTCAATAAAGCTGGAGTATATGCCCTTTTATTAAAAAATTACATATCTTTCCTTTAAATTTGATAGTTCTATTGATTTATTTATTTTTATATTAAATTAATTTTTATTAAGAGATAATATACATACAGTAGAGTGCATAAAGTGCACACAGTAAAGTATATTCAACTACACAGCTGTATGAGTTTGTATATATGTAGGCAGCCATGTAACCATAGCCAGATCAATATACTAGCATTACTAGCATCCTCTAAGGTTCTATTTAATGAAATTTAAGAACTGGTAAAACTAACTGATGGTGATATTCAAATACTTTGTCACAAGGTATCAGTGAATTTGTATGTGATACAAAAGACTTCAGGGTCACTCCATGTCTTACTACAAAGTATTGTAAAAAAAACTCTTTCCTTCTTATTATAACCTAGGAATCCAAGAAACATACACAAACTCTAAACTATTGGAATAAATGTAACATAAATAAACAAGTGAAAAATGCAGCTCTCAACTCTTTCATATTGTAGACATCTCACTCTTCCTTAAAGGAAAACTTGGACCTTGGTGACATATAACCATCTCACCAAATAAACAAGTTATGGTACCGATGATAATACATATTTTTACTATCAGTAAACTAATAATTACCTGAATTTTTAGATCAAACTATAAATAGAAATTATTTTTTCCCAATGAATAGTTTAGTACAACATATGACAATGCACCCCTCCCCCCCACTTTGGAGACCTTTAGTGTGTTTGCTTATTCCATTAGACTGTAAAGCCCTTTGAGAACTAAAGCTATATAATTCATTGTTGTACCTCCAATCCTTGAGTATCTAGCATGTTATCTGAATGGAAGCCAGGAAGTCATCATTGTAAACTCTCTGACTGAATGAATGAACAAGTCAGTCACTCACTCACTCAATCAATGAGCAAGTGCAGAGTGCCCAGTACTCACAGCACATTGGCAGTGGTATGGCCCATATAACTAAAGAGGATATGGCATAGGTACCAACATTTTCCTAATATTTCTAAGTTTAACAAAATACCACTGTAGGGAAGTGGATCTTGAACACTGACATTTTTCTTTAGTAATTATCATTTGGATGTTTATTTGTTTTTAAATAGTTCTTTCACAAAAGAGCATATTTCTCACAAATCTCTTTCAGAATAGTGATTCCCAGGGAAGTGACTTTCAAGATTAGGGTCAGGAATTAAGTTTACGCTCACCATTCTGACTACACACAATTCCACTGTGACAAATATTCAGTAATACTCTGGGCTAACGGACATGTTGCTGAATATCCCTGAACATGGTACAGGTGCCCTTCCAGGATGATTCCCTTACAGGATCCACTAACATAAGCCAAGAGAAAGTAATCCATACTATTTGCATCTCAAAATGAAAAATGGGAATCACTTTTACAAGGGCATTAAATTGAATAAAGGCAGAAATGCTAAAAGTAGAACAAAGACATTTAAAAACATATTTATGCAGCAAAACTATTAGTGAATTTTACTGTACTCTGTGGATAAAACCATTTTTTCTGTCTGGAAAACAATCGTTACCTTAAGAAAAGAACATACCTATGTGCATTATAGGAAATCTTCAAAAACAAATAAGGAGAAAAGAGGGATTGCATTCTGCTGACCTGGGAGGCTGGAAAGAAAGCGAAGCTGAGGGAACCAGCATTATGTTAGCTGACTAAGGGTGCATTTAGTGTTTACCCACTCCAGGCAAGTCTGTGAACCACAGACAGACTTTTACAACAATCCTTCACCTGCAGCTATTATGGTGGAGGTAGTGTGGGGGAGGGAGTGGGCATCCAAGACATATACAGTGAGCTGTTGATTATTCATGGTGACCATGTGAGTCATGTTACAGATTTATTCAAAAATCAGTGTAGATTTAACCTTATTGTCTTTGTACGTAAATTTAAATTTATGGCCTAGACTGCAGTTCTGAATATTCCACAAACTTAAAACAAAAATAATAAAACTATATCAGTGTATCTTAACAGGTGAAGCTGAAATATTGCTGTGTTTTCCCTGCTCAGAACCCTTCGTCCTCCACGCTAATAAGAAAGCATCATACTGGACTTATGAAACACCTCCACTTTGGGGATTGCATATTTCCTGAATGGGGGGCAGGTAATTAAAGCTGCAGAATAAACTAAATAGAGTCAATGTCACAGAATCAGAAAGATACTCGTAGTTTTTTTCACTCGGAAAAAAAAAAATGTAGTTGCTTTATGTTCTTTACCTGCTCTGATCATTCTCATGATTCGCTTACTGGGAAACAGATGGGGAAATATCTAAATTTTTGTTTTACTTTGATGCATTAATTTAAATATTCCCTTTGGGCAATACTAAAACATTATAAGTTAAAATGTCCAGTCTTCTAGTTTTCTAGTGCCCTACTCTGCTCTTCTGGGATACACGCAAGGTACACACCATACAGTGGTGGCAAAAGGAGTGATCTACAGCTCAGTGCCTCTCAATGTGCCTTGTAATCTCACTCATCTCAGCCAGAGACAAGTTAGTCTGGGTTTCCCCATGAACCAGATGTGAGGTGAGCTAGTACAATCTTGGAACTTTTGCTGACCTCTGATGCTATAGTCAGATAAGGTTATATCTGTGACTTTTTTTTTTTTCAGTTGGTCAGGATTCAGTTGTACAGATGGCTTATGATTGTTCCACTTAGGATTTTTTGACTTTACAATGGTGGGAAAGCAATATGCATTCAGTAGAAACCGTGCTTCAAATTTTGAATTGATATTTTCCAGGGCTAGTGATATGTGGCATGATACTCTCTCATGACGCTGGGCAAGGGCAGGGCAAGGACAGCTTCCAGTCCACCATGTTATCACAAGGGGAAACAACCAATACACTTACCACCATTCTGTACCCATACAACCATTCTGTTTTTCACTTTTAGTACAGCATTCAATAAATTATGAGATATTCAACACTTTATTATAAAATAGGCTTTGTGTTAGATATATGATTTTGCTCAGCTGTAGGTTACGTGTATTAAACACATTTTCAATTTACAATATTTTCAACTTACAACGGGTTTATTGGGACATAAACCCATCATAAATCGAGGGAGATCTGTATTCCCTCTTTTTTTTTTTTTTTTTTAAACATCTTTATTGGAGCATAATTGCTTTACAATGGTATGTTAGTTTCAGCTTCACAACAAAATGAATCAGTTATATATATACATATGTTCCCATATCTCTTCCCGCTTGCATCACCCTCCCTCCCACCCTCCCTATCCCACCCCTCCAGGCGGTCACACAGCACCGAGCTGATCTCCCTGTGCTATGCCGCTGCTTCCCACTAGCTATCTACCTTACGTTTGGTAGTGTATACATGTCCATGCCTCTTTATTGCTTTGTCACCGTTTACCCTTCCCCCTCCCCATAGCCTCAAGTCCATTCTCTAGTAAGTCTGTGTCTTTATTCCTGTTTCACCCCTAGGTTTTTCATGACATTTTTTTTTCTTAAATTCCATATATATGTGTTAGCATATGGTATTTGTCTCTCTCTTTCTGACTTACTTCACTCTGTATGACAGACTCTAGGTCTATCCACCTCATTACAAATAGCTCAATTTCGTCTCTTTTTATGGCTGAGTAATATTCCATTGTATATATGTGCCACATCTTCTTTATCCATTCATCCGATGATGGACACTTAGGTTGTTTCCATCTCTGGGCTATTGTAAATAGAGCTGCAATGAACATTTTGGTACACGACTCTTTTTGAATTATGGTTTTCTCAGGGTATATGCCCAGTAGTGGGATTGCTGGGTCATATGGTAGTTCTATTTGTAGCTTTTTAAGGAACCTCCATACTGTTCTCCACAGTGGCTGTATCAATTTACATTCCCACCAACAGTGTAAGAGGGTTCCCTTTTCTCCACACCCTCTCCAGCATTTATTGTTTCTAGATTTTTTGATGACGGCCATTCTGACTGGTGTGAGATGATATCTCATTGTAGTTTTGATTTGCATTTCTCTAATGATTAGTGATGTTGAGCATTCTTTCATGTGTTTGTTGGCACTCTGTATATCTTCTTTGGAGAAATGTCTATTTAGGTCTTCTGCCCATTTTTGGATTGGGTTGTTTGTTCTTTTGTTATTAAGCTGCATGAGCTGCTTATAAATTTTGGAGATTAATCCTTTGTCAGTTGCTTCATTTGCAAATATTTTCTCCCATTCTGAGGGTTGTCTTTTGGTCTTCTTTATGGTTTCCTTTGCTGCACAAAAGCTTTTAAGTTTCATTAGGTCCCATTTGTTTACTTTTGTTTTTATTTCCATTTCTCTAGGAGGTGGGTCAAAAAGGATCTTGCTGTGATTTATGTCATAGAGTGTTCTGCCTATGTTTTCCTGTAAGAGTTTGATAGTGTCTGGCCTTACATTTAGGTCTTTAATCCATTTTGAGCTTATTTTTGTGTATGGTGTTAGGGAGTGATCTAATCTCATACTTTTACATGTAGCTGTCCAGTTTTCCCAGCACCTCTTATTGAATAGGCTGTCCTTTCTCCACTGTACATTTCTGCCTCCTTTGTCAAAGATAAGGTGACCATATGTGCGTGGGTTTATCTCTGGGCTTTCTATCCTGTTCCATTGATCTGTATTTCTGTTTTTGTGCCAGTACCATACTGTCTTGATTACTGTAGCTTTGTAGTATAGTCTGAAGTCAGGAACCCTGATTCCTCCAGCTCCATTTTTCGTTCTCAAGATTGCTTTGGCTATTCGGGGTCTTTTGTGTTTCCATACAAATTGTGAGATTTTTTGTTCTAGTTCTGTGAAAAATGCCAGTGGTAGTTTCATAGGGATTGCATTGAATCTGTAGATTGCTTTGGGTAGTAGAGTCATTTTCACAATGTTGATTCTTCCAATCCAAGAACATGGTATATCTCTCCATCTATTTGTATCATTTTTAATTTCTTTCATCAGTGTCTTATAATTTTCTGCATAGAGGTCTTTTGTCTCCTTAGGTAGGTTTATTCCTAGGTATTTTATTCTTTTTGTTGCAATGGTAAATGGGAGTGTTTTCTTGATTTCACTTTCAGATTTTTCATCCTTAGTGTATAGGAATGCCAGAGATTTCTGTGCATTAATTTTGTATCCTGCTACTTTACCAAATTCATTGATTAGCTCTAGTAGTTTTCTGGTAGCATCTTTAGGGTTCTGTATGTATAGTATCATGTCATCTGCAAACAGTGACAGCTTTACTTCTTCTTTTCCGATTTGGATTCCTTTTATTTCCTTTTCTTCTCTGATTGCTGTGGCTAAAACTTCCAAAACTATGTTGAATAAGAGTCGTGAGAGTGGGCAACCTTGTCTTGCTCCTGATCTTAGTGGAAATGCTTTCAGTTTTTCACCATTGAGGACGATGTTGGCTGTGGGTTTGTCATATATGGCCTTTATTATGTTGAGGAAAGTTCCCTCTATGCCTACTTTCTGCAGGGTTTTTATCATAAATGGGTGTTGAATTTTGTCAAAAGCTTTCTCTGCATCTATTGAGATGATCATATGGTTTTTCTCCTTCAATTTGTTAATATGGTGTATCACGTTGATTGATTTGCGTATATTGAAGAATCCTTGCATTCCTGGAATAAACCCCACTTGATCATGGTGTATGATCCGTTTAATGTGCTGTTGGATTCTGTTTGCTAGTATTTTGTTGAGGATCTTTGCATCTATGTTCATCAGTGATATTGGCCTGTAGTTTTCTTTCTTTGTGACATCCTTGTCTGGTTTTGGTATCAGGGTGATGGTGGCCTCGTAGAATGAGTTGGGGAGTGTTCCTCCCTCTGCTATATTTTGGAAGAGTCTGAGAAGGATAGGTGATAGCTCTTCTCTAAATGTTTGATAGAATTCGCCTGTGAAGCCATCTGGTCCTGGGCTTTTGCTTGTTGGAAGATTTTTAATCACAGTTTCAATTTCAGTGCTTGTGATTGGTCTGTTCATATTTTCTATTTCTTCCTGATTCAGTCTTGGCAGGTTGTGCCTTTCTAAGAATTTGTCCATTTCTTCCAGGTTGTCCATTTTATTGGCATAGAGTTGCTTGTAGTAATCTCTCATGATCTTTTGTATTTCTGCAGTGTCAGTCGTTACTTCTCCTTTTTCATTTCTAATTCTATTGATTTGAGTCTTCTCCCTTTTTTTCTTGATGAGTCTGGCTAATGGTTTATCAATTTTGTTTATCCTTTCAAAGAACCAGCTTTTAGTTTTATTGATCTTTGCTATCGTTTCCTTCATTTCTTTTTCATTTATTTCTGATCTGATTTTTATGATTTCTTTCCTCCTGCTAACTTTGGGGTTTTTTTGTTCTTCTTTCTCTAATTGCTTTAGGTGCAAGGTTAGGTTGTTTATTCGAGATGTTTCCTGTTTCTTAAGGTAAGATTGTATTGCTATAAACTTCCCTCTTAGAACTGCTTTTGCTGCATCCCATAGATTTTGAGTCGTCGTGTCTCCATTGTCATTTGTTTCTAGGTATTTTTTGATTTCCCCTTTGATTTCCTCAGTGATCACTTGGTTATTAAGTAGTGTATTGTTTAGCCTCCATGTGTTTGTATTTTTTACAGATCTTCTCCTGTGATTGATATCAAGTCTCATAGCGTTGTGGTCGGAAAAGATACTTGATACAATTTCAATTTTCTTAAATTTACCAAGGCTTGATTTGTGACCCAAGATATGATCTATCCTGGAGAATGTTCCATGAGCACTTGAGAAAAATGTGTATTCTGTTGTTTTTGGATGGAATGTCCTATAAATATCAATTAACTCCATCTCGTTTAATGTATCATTTAAAGCTTGTGTTTCCTTATTTATTTTCATTTTGGATGATCTGTCCATTGGTGAAAGTGGGGTGTTAAAGTCCCCTACTATGAATGTGTTACTGTCGATTTCCCCTTTTATGGTTGTCAGTATTTGCCTTATGTATTGAGGTGCACCTATGTTGGGTGCATAAATATTTACAATTGTTATATCTTCCTCTTGGATCGATCCCTTGATCATTAAGTAGTGTCCTTCTTTGTCTCTTCTAATAGTCTTTGTTTTAAAGTCTATTTTGTCTGATATGAGAATTGCTACTCCAGCTTTCTTTTGGTTTCCATTTGCATGAAATACCTTTTTCCATCCCCTTACTTTCAGTCTGTATGTGTCTCTAGGTCTGAAGTGGGTCTCTTGTAGACAGCAAATATATGGGTCTTGTTTTTGTATCCATTCAGCCAATCTGTGTCTTTTGGTGGGAGCATTTAGTCCATTTACATTTAAGGTAATTATCGATATGTGTGTTCCCATTCCCATTTTCTTAATTGTTTTGGGTTTGTTATTGTAGGTCTTTTCCTTCTTTTGTGTTTCTTGCCTAGAGAAGTTCCTTTAGCAGTTGTTGTAGAGCTGGTTTGGTGGTGCTGAACTCTCTCAGCTTTTGCTTGTCTCTAAAGGTTTTAATTTCTCCATCAAATCTGAATGAGATGCTTGCTGGGTAGAGTAATCTTGGTTGCAGGTTTTTCTCCTTCAACACTTTCAATATGTCCTGCCACTCCCTTCTGGCTTGCAGAGTTTCTGCTGAAAGATCAGCTGTTAACCTTATGGGGATTCCCTTGTGTGTTATTTGTTGTTTTTCCCTTGCTGCTTTTAATATGTTTTCTTTGTATTTAATTTTTGACAGTTTGATTAATATGTGTCTTGGCGTATTTCTCCTTGGATTTATCCTGTATGGGACTCTCTGTGCTTCCTGGACTTGATTAACTATTTCCTTTCCCATATTAGGGAAGTTTTCAACTATAATCTCTTCAAATATTTTCTCAGTCCCTTTCTTTTTCTCTTCTTCTTCTGGAACCCCTATAATTCGAATGTTGGTGCGTCTAATGTTGTCCCAGAGGTCTCCGAGACTGTCCTCAGTTCTTTTCATTCTTTTTTCTTTATTCTGCTCTGCAGTAGTTATTTCCACTATTTTATCTTCCAGGTCACTTATCCGTTCTTCTGCCTCAGTTATTCTGCTATTGATCCCATCTAGAGTACTTTTAATTTCATTTATTGTGTTGTTCATCGTTGCTTGTTTCATCTTTAGTTCTTCTAGGTCCTTGTTAACTGATTCTTGCATTTTGTCCATTCTATTGTCCATTCTATCTCCAAGATTTCGGATCAACCTTACTATCATTATTCTGAATTCTTTTTCAGGTAGACTGCCTATTTCCTCTTCATTTGTTAGGTCTGATGGGTTTTTATCTTGCTCCTTCATCTGCGGTGTGTTTTTCTGTCTTTTCATTTTGCTTATCTTACTGTGTTTGGGGTCTCCTTTTTTGCAGGCTGAAGGTTCGTAGTTCCCGTTGTTTTTGGTGTCTGTCCCCAGTGGCTAAGGTTGGTTCAGTGGGTTGTGTAGGCTTCCTGGTGGAGGGTACTAGTGCCTGTGTTCTGGTGGATGAGGCTAGATCTTGTCTTTCTGGTGGGCAGGTCCACGTCTGGTGGTGTGTTTTGGGGTGTCTGTAGACTTATTATGATTTTGGGCCGCCTCTCTGCTAATGGGTGGGGTTGTGTTCCTGTCTTGCTAGTTGTTTGGCATAGGATGTCCAGCACTGTAGCTTGCTGGTCGTTGAGTGAAGCTGGGTGCTGGCGTTGAGATGGAGATCTCTCGGAAATTTTTGCTGTTTGATATTATGTGCGGCTGGGAGGTCTCTTGTGGATCAGTGTCCTGAAGTTGGCTCTCCCACCTCAGAGGCACAGCACTGACTCCTGGCTGCAGCACCAAGAGCCTTTCATCCACAGGGCTCCTTAATTTGGGATGATTGGTTGTCTATTCAGGTATTCCACAGATGCAGGGTATATCAAGTTGATTGTGGAGCTTTAATCCGCTGCTTCTGATGCTGCTGGGAGAGATTTCCCTTTCTCTTCTTTGTTCTCACAGCTCCCAGGGGCTCAGCTTTGGATTTAGCCCCGCCTGTGCGTGTAGGTCGCCGGAGGGCGTCTGTTCTTTGCTCAGACAGGACGGGGTTAAAGGAGCCGCTGATTCGGAGGCTCTGGCTCACTCAGGCCCGGGGGTAGGGAGGGGCACGGAGTGTGGGGCGGGCCTGCGGCGGCAGAGGCCTGCGAGACGTTGCAGCTTGAGGCGCGCCTGTGCGTTCTCCCGGGGGAGTTGTCCCTGGATCCCGGGACCCTGGCAGTGGCGGGCTGCACAGGCTCCCCGGAAGGGCGTGTGGCTAGTGACCTGTGTTCGCACACAGGCCTCCCGGTGGCGGCAGCAGCGGCCCTAGCGTCTCATGTCTGTCTCTGGGCTCCGCACTTTTAGCCGCGGCTCGCGCCCGTCCCTGGAGCTCTCTCAAGCAGCGTTCTTAATCCCCTCTCCTCGTGCACCAGGAAACAAAGAGGGACGTAAAAGTCTCTTGCCTCTTCGGCAGTTCCAGACTTCTCCCCGGACTCTCTCCCGGCCAGCCGCGGCGCACCAACGCCCTGCAGGCTGTGTTCACGCCGCCAACCTCAGTCCTCTCCCGGCGCTCCGACAAAAGCCGGAGCCTCAGCTCCCAGTCCCGCCCGCCCCGGCGGGCGAGCAGACAAGTCTCTCGGCTGGCGAGTTCCGGTCGGCCCGATCCTCTGCGCTGGAATCTGTCCGCTTTTCCCTCCGCACCCCTGTTGCTGTGCTCTCCTCCGCGGCTCCCAAGCTCCCCCACTCCGCCTCCCGAAGTCTCCACCCGCGAAGGGGCTTCCTAGTGTGTGGACACTTTTCCTCCTTCACAGCTCTCTCCCGCTGGTGCAGGACCCGTCCCTATCCTTTTGTCTCTGTTTAGTTTTTTCTTTTGCCCTACCCAGGTACGTGGGGGGTTTCTTGCCTTTTGGGAGGTCTGAGGTCTTCTGCCAGCGTTCAGTAGATGCTCTGTAGGAGTTGTTCCACGCGTAGATGTATTTCTGGTGTATCTGTGGGGAGGAACGTGATCTCCGCGTCTTACTCTTCCGCCATCTTCCCGGAAGTCCTGTATTCCCTCTTAATATGGCACCTTGGTTCCTGAAGGCTCTCTAGGCCACTTGGAACAACTGTCGTGACCACCATCTATCTCCTCACTCA
The DNA here is from genome assembly GCF_039906515.1 of Pseudorca crassidens. Lineage (NCBI taxonomy): Eukaryota > Metazoa > Chordata > Mammalia > Artiodactyla > Delphinidae > Pseudorca > Pseudorca crassidens. The sequence continues at coordinate 86,275,471 of NC_090297.1, read as the reverse complement.
AAATTCTCAGCTCAGTTACTCGTAGCTGAATCATGTGCCACATGCCTCAGCACAACACAATGAAAAGATCACAAGCCCTCAATTATACCTACATTTTCCTACAGAAACATCTGAGTTTTGTTCATTCTGTGCAAGAGCTGTGGACTAAATCTGGCTATTCTTCTGCCAAATCAAGCTGCCTGCAAAGTTTACTTTGATTTAACTAACCTCCAAGTTGGTCCCGGGAAACCTATGAGGCTATCCCTTCCCAGAGCAAAAGCCCAGAACAGGCAATAGGGACCCATGTGTCTCACTGCTGGCTTCCCTGGTACACACAGTCACACCAGACAACAGAAACAGTCAGGTGGCATGAAGCTCTCCCTTTCCTTAGTTCCACATTCTCAATAGCATGTGAGTGCATCTAACTAGCAGAATGTAATTCACATCCAGAACTTTAGGGGTAATGAAATTTGGGAACAATGTATTTTAATTTTCTAGCTTCTGCAATACAGGAAGACAAACTAGAAGGAGAGTAAAACCACCATATCCATTTCAAACAAGCCCATAATTACTCTCACCCTTACAATTTCACATAGATTTATGCCTAACTAAGAAGTCTGCTTACTCTGGGGAATTTTCTGGACATCCTAATGGGAACTTCTTCAGTTTCATATCACTCATATCGCCATAAGGAAAGTTTCATTTTATAGGGATGAAAGACACTAATTATTATTATTACTATTATTGTTACTTCCCTTGGAGAGTATGCCAAAATGCTAACGTCTTCGTTATTACGGTATCTTCAAGTTTCATACAAAGGAAGAATGACTAGCCTAGGCAAATTCCAGGCCTTCTTCTTTGGGCTCCCTCTAGTGCTTCTTTATCTGTCTGGGGAGTGGTTTATGCTTTTATTTAAAAGCTTAATGAGAAAGCTTGGACTTGGACTTTTGCCCAGAAAGGCCTAATGTGATGAAGCCCCAGAGGGATTTTAAGTTTTATGCCCCTTCAATTCACTGGAAACTGAAACATCCCTCTATTTCCTGAATGGAATGGCCCCCATTTTCTTCCCCAAAATCTCAGCAATACTTGTGGGGTGTGTGTGTGTGTGTGTGTGTGTGTGTGTGTATACAATCCTGGCCTACAAGCAGAGATTGCTTAGATTCAAATTTTTCCATGTTCAGACAGAGGGCTCAGTGCAATGTATTTAATAATTTTTTCAGGAGACTTAACATAACATAGAGGTTAAGAGCATAGGTTCTGCAGTCAGACTGCCTGAGTTCAATGACTACTCCATTATTAAACGTGTAATCTGGGGTGAGTCTCTTAATCTCTCTGTACTGCATTTTCCTCATTTGTATAATGAAGTGAAAGAACACATAAGACTTCTGTGAAGATTAAATTAGTCAATATATGAAGTTCTAAGAATGGTACCTGGCTCTTTAATACTTAGTAAGCTACTAAAATTCTTCCTACTACTTTTATTAATAGGGCATCCTGAAGTCTCTTTTGGTGTCCCAAACTTTGCATAATGATGTAAATGTTCAAGGGACAGCGTGATCTTGAAACTGAGTAGGGCCATATGTGCTCCTGGGCACAAAAGCCTTTCTGTGTCCCCCTTTTCTCGACCTTCCCTGAGTTCCAAAGGGCAGATTCAAACAGTTGCTAATCAGAGAAGGGAGGGGGATGCAGAGACAAGGGAGGAGCAGCCAAGAAACAACAGTGCAGCCTTGGGGCAGGGTCCTGGTTCAGTCTCAAGGGATACACATAATGATATCTTTGAGCTTTTCTGCTGAACTAAAACCTCCACCAATGGAAGATGCTCCAGAGAGAAGTTCACAGTTTGATAACCTTGAGAAATTCATCAGGAGACCACCTGAGTCCAGATTAAAGGAGTGCAGGCCTTGCACACACCCTGATCCTTAACAGCAAACCTGCCCTTGAACCTTTGCTATAAAACTCCTCACCAAGGGCTTCCCTGGTGGCGCAGTGGTTGGGGGTCCGCCTGCCGATGCAGGGGACACAGGTTCATGCCCCAGTCCGGGAAGATCCCACATGCCACGGAGCGGCTGGGCCCATGAGCCATGGCTGCTGAGCCTGCGCGTCCGGAGCCTGTGCTCCGCAACAGGAGAGGCCACAACAGTGAGAGGCCCGCGTACCGCAAAAAAAAAAAATACTCCTCACCAAATCCTCCTGGGTTGGGGCACACCGTTTTGAGGGGCACAAGCCCACTGTGTCCCCCTTTGCCTGTCAAAGTAATAAAGCTATTCTTTCCTACTTCATCCAAAACTCTGTCTCTGAGATTCGATTCGGCACCGGTGCAGAGAAGCCGAGTTTTTGGCATCAATCTCACTCAGAAAAAGAAAACTCTTTTCATTTAGGGCAGACCACACATCACTGCTACTTGTTAATTCTTCTCTCAAACAAAACTGTATTGAGCAAGATGTATCAAGCTCTGTATCTTATCTGCTTTAACCTTCACAACAACCTTCTCAAGACACTCATTGTCTCCATTTTACAGATGATACAATGAAGGCACAGAGAGGTTAGGTCATTTTCATATGTGTAAGGTCTGATAAGGTGACTGGCTAGGGTGTAAACCTAAATCTGTCTGAGCCCAAGTCCAATGCCTTTTCCACTGCTCTGTATTGCCTCTCTAAATAGTAACAAATCTCTCGAGCTATCTACAGCTTATAAAGCAATTGCACATACATTATTTCATTTAATGTAATTCTCACAACAGCTCTATGATATTGACCATCAGGATCATTCAGCTGCAGGTAACAGCCTGGATGGCAGTTGTTTAATCAAATGGAGGTTTATTTTTTGCACACAGGAGTAAGCCCAGACTTAGTTGGTTGCTGGCATTGCCTCAGTGGCTCAGTGGCACCATCAAGAACCCAGGCTCCTTCTATCTTTTCCCTCCACCATTCTAGGCATGTTGACTTTTCAATCTTAAGCTTGTCGTCTTATGTTCGCAAAATGTTTCTCATAGCTCCAGGCAAAGCAAGGCAGGAGCAGGTAGTTGGAGCAGATGCTGGCAAGGGAGGGAAGCAAACAGAACTTACTACTTTTATAAAGGAGAACAAATATCTTCCTTACAGACATATCAGTCATGTGGCCACACCCAGCCACAAAGGAGACCGGGAAGGTGAACAGTTAACTTTTCCCAGACTCTCTAGTGGGAGACAGGACAAGGTGAAGGAGGTTAGGAATAGGTCTTAGGGGTGAGACAACAGTAGTTTCCACTCCTATGTATTATTATAAAAATTTCTCAGATAGGGTCACAGATACAGAGACATTGTGACTTGTCCAGTGCCCTAGAGATAGCATCCAGTGTCCCAGTGGTTTTAAATTAAAGTTTTTTCCCCTATCCTCTGAAATTTCCACTGTATCACAAGAGCCACATAACTAGGTATTGTTTCTCAATTTTTCAGGTGGACAGTAAGAAGAATGGTCCTTAAATTCACTTCTGGGTATGTTATTTATTTCATAATTTATACCATTTTTTTTCAAAAACAATGAGAAGGATTACAATAAAAGATATGTATCTAATAAAGTTGCACAAATTGATACTTTAAAAAAAGATATGATGAAAAGGAGAGATTAAAAGCTAACCACAAGGGTTATAGAATTATTGAGATTAATTTTTAAATGTTTTATACATCTTGGCACCTGAAGGGAAGAAAGAATCGAATGGGTTTATATAACTTCCCCTATATTTTGGGACCTAGAGGAAAATACTCCAAATTTCAAAGACAAACTGTTTTCCATAATTAAATTTTTCAAAATTATAAAGTAATTTATGTGCTCTAATTTAACATGAGGTTAGAACCTGGAATGATTAAAGAAATGTCTGGACAGTATGTTTCTTATACCATCTTCTGAGGGCATCACTTCTCTCAGCCAGGCTTTCTTCTTGCACAAACATTTGAACCTTAATTACAGAAGTAATACATGCTCAGTGGGAACACACACACACATATACACACATGCAGAAACAGATGAAATGAAATGAGAAATAAACCACTTCTAATCTTACCACCCAGAGGTAACTGTTTACACGTTGCTGCATGTATCTAGCCAATATCTTTTCATGCATAAAATGAGTATTTTTCTTTCTAAAATGTTACTGTACTACATATGTTGTTTTCTGTCTGATTTTTCATTTATGAATGTACCAGAAACACTATCCCTAATCAGTTAATAGCATCACACAACGTGAGTTTTAATTTCACTTTCATATTCCATTATATGGATATATATCACAGTGTTTTAACCAGTTTCCTAATTTTAGACTTTTAGGTTTAGAATTTTCCCCTATTATAAGTATTAAGATACTTACCATCATTGTACATATACCTTTGCATGCATTTATGAAAAATTACTAGAAGTGGAATTGCTATGCCAAAGTGTTGGAGCATTTTTAAACATTTTGTCACATACTGTAAAATTGATCTCTAGAAATTTATTCTCTCACCATCTCAGCCAGGCTTTTGACAGGAGCTGGATAGCAGACAATTTGAATTATACTCTCTGATGAGTCCTACCATGATGTACTACCATGACATTGGAAACAACCTTCCCCAGTTTGGAGGTGAAGTTTGGAGGTGAGATGGGAAGTCCTGCCCTGGGAATCAGAACATATGGGTTATGGTTGGAGTATTATTATCTGCTCTATTTAATTGGTTGTTATGCAGATCAAATGAGATAACATATATGAACATTCCTTATAAATGTCATAGAAAGTTGCAATCATAAGGAATTGCTAATTCAACAGGGGTATTCTTCTAGGGATATCCCACAAGGAGAAGACATTTATCTTGACCGTAAATGAGACAGAAGCAAAGGAATCTTCCCAGGGAATCCTCTTAGGGATGGAATTGCATGTTCTCAGGACCTTTTGCATCACTTTTTGCTTTATCTTTTAGGAAATAGTTAAAGAAATGTGAACACACGCTCATTTGTATAGGTTTTTTGCTGGGTGTTGCCCTGTTAGTTATTTTCTCATAGACCCTAAGGACAACTGGATATTAAAACACAGTACAAGAGAGGCAAGTGGTGGCTCTTTACCCTTTTCTGATATATAGGAGGAAATTGAGCCTGGTGTTCAAGAATACTTCAAGATTCCTGGCAATAAATACTGTGCTTTTATTATTTTAAAATTATATATTGAGTACATTAAAAAGGCACTGAATCTGTTTAAACAGGATTATTATTCCCTTTAATTCCACATCCATTTTCAAGTAAAATCACCATTATTATCATTGTCTTCTCTGGAAGCTTAGTCTCTTTTTTCTATTCATAATATCAAATAGGATAGCATGTAGAATGATTTGTCCAATACAAATGATAGTGAATAGTCAAAATAGCAAAGCATGTGACTGTGGTGATAAAGATGGCTGAACTTGAAACAGGAAAGTCCCATGCCAACAATAATTCTGAATAGCCTTGTTTGAGTAAGTTGGTCAGAACATGAATATCATTTAATGTATCATTTAATGTCATTTTTTTGGTGTCTATCCATTTGGCAGAGAGTGTCAGAGAGGATTCCATTTCTGACAAAATTTGACTCTTGGCATCAAAGAATTAATAGCATTGAGTTCAGGGCAGGAGCAATTTATGCACTGATGTTTTTCCATGGAGTTTCCTCTTCCTGTTAAATCAGCTATTCACCAAAAAAAAAAAAAAAAAAAAAAAAGTATTGCCTGCACTTGTCACATCACATGATTCTATGCTCAGACAACCCCTGAAATTCATAGCATTTTTCCAGTGTCACATACTGCATGTCACACCAGCTGCAACTTCAGTACATTTTTCCTCCAATATTTTAATGGGCAAACTTGAGTAACATATTTCCCAATTTCAAACCCTTCAGCACTGACAGTCCAAAACTCCTGAGGATATGAACTAATGCAAAAGGTTCCGGCAGTGCTGAGCATCTTCAGCTCTGGTCTATCAGTGTCAAGTCCTCAAGCTCTTGAGAAATAATTTTACTTATTAAAACACATTTTCCCACAAAAATACTGTAGGAAAGACAAAGCTCTCAGTGACCTCTTAGAAAATTGTTGAATTAAGGAGAGAAGTCTATATAACTCCTCCATTTTAAAGTCCTGTGAAAGTATAATTAATGTGCCAAGAAAGAGCTCTGCTTTTTGTTCATAGATTTGAATTACTGAACTGAACCGGTACTTTGGGACTATGTTCCAAACACATTGCTTCCCAGTATCTCCTTCCTCTCAAAAATAAGGACAGACAACACCAACACGTTGGATTAAAGAATAGAGCATACATGTACAGGTTTTTAGCCAATGTCTTAAATCCTTTAAGATTCCCAATTCCCCCAGGAATTTCATACCCCTTAAATTGAAACTAATCGTCAGTGTAGTTGTGATGAACACCTTAACAGTGTTTAAAAATCCATTGTGTCCAGAGTATCTTAATTTGATTTCAAAGAATGGGTCAGCACCATGGTTAGAGATTTCTATTGAGTTAGTGTTAATGTACAAGAAAGAACTACTTGCAAATTCACTAATTTTGGTCCCTTGTGATTTTATATCATTTTTGCAGAAACATATATCTTAATGACAACTCTTCATGAAAATATTTATTGAAGTAAAAGTCCTTTTTAAAAATGTAATTCACATTATTTATTCTGCATGTGTTTTTCCATCACAACACATTAGCCTTCCTTTTAAGATAGTAATGATTATTAAAAGTTAGCACTGTGCCAAGTACAGGGTCAATAGCAGACAAAAATCATTCAGTTTCCTGAAATAAAGCCACCTTGGTTTAAAGAAAAACTGCTGATTAAGAATACTAGTAAGGGTAACATCCTGACTTAAAGATTTGATGTCACTTACTTTTTGAAAATATTAAGTCTTTATTTGGTAATAGTCAGATTGCTTACAGTCCAATGGGAGAGAGGAAGCAAATGACTATGGAGTAGTCAAAAGAGCACTAAAAAGGAAGTAATGTCTAGCAGAACAAGCAAATTTCAACTCTGTACACCATTCTATAAATGATAAGGAATTCTTTGATAAAACTGTCAAAGAGGCAGTTTATCATTCACATCATTTCACATATCCTGTAAATGACTTCATTTAGTCTGAAGTCCCACCTGGGCCTGCCACTCTTCAAAAATTACCATACCTACAAACTTCCAGTTGCAAACTAAATGAGTCATGGGTATGAAATGTACAGTGTGAGGAATATAGGTAATAACTATGTAATATCTTTGTATGGTGACATATTGTAACTAGACTTATCATGGTGATCAGTTTGAAATGTATAGAAAAAAATCACTATGTTGTATAACAGGAATTAACATAGTGTTGTAGGGCAATTATACTTCAAAAACAAACATGCATACAAACAAGCTCACAGAAAAAGAGATCAGATTTGTGGTTACCAGAGGCGAGGGGTGGAGGAAAGGGAACTGGATGAAGGCAGAAAAGGTATAAACTTCCAGTTATAAGATAAATATGTCCTAGGATGTTATGTACAACATGATCAATATAATGAACACTGCTGTATGTTTTATAGGAAAGTTGTTAAGAGAGCAAATCCTAAGAGTTCTCATCACACACACACGCACACACACACAAAATTTTTTCTCTCTCTAATGTTGTATCTATACGAGATGGTGGATGTTCACTAAACTTATTATGACAATCATTTCATGATGTATGTAAGCCAAATCATTATGCTGTACACCTTAAATTAGTACAGTGCTATATGTCAATTATATATCAATAAAAATGGAAGAAAAAAATTACTTTACCTAGCACCTCTTAGCTTTTGGGGGGTAATGCGGTGGTAGATAATTAGTTCTAATTCATTCTCAAGAAATTATCAGAAATATTCAGAGTTAATTACAATACATTTCAATGCAATGTTGATTATAATAGCAAAAATATGGGCACAACCTAATTTTCAAAAAGAAGTGTTTGTTATACAGTGGTATATTCAAGAAACAAAATAATGCTATAGTAGAATAATAAATAAGTATAGTAGAATAATAAGTGTCATGGAAAGATGTTCAAAATACACTGTTAGGTGAAAAAAATATCAAATAATATACCCATAAATGTATAATGTATGTGTAAGATTAGAAATATTTACATTAAATATTAAAAATTTCTAGGGATGATACAATTATAAGTTATCCTTCTGTTTGTTTAGTAGTAGTTTTAGCTATCTAAAATGAATTTGTGGGCTTCCCTGGTGTCGCAGTTGTTGAGAGTCCGCCTGCCGATGCAGGGAACACGGGTTCGTGCCCCGGTCCAGGAAGATCCCACATGTCGTGGAGTGGCTGGGCCCGTGAGCCATGGCCGCTGAGCCTGGGCATCCGGAGCCTGTGCTCTGCAATGGGAGAGGCCACAACAGTGAGAGGCCCGCAAAATACAAAAAAAATTTTTTTTTAAAAAGAAAAAAATAAAATGAATTTGTAAAGAAAAAATAATTTTAAAAAAGAATTTACAGTTTCCTTAAGGGCTGACACTAGTCAGCCAATAATATCAAGTTCTTAATAGCCAAGTGTAGTGTTGTTTGTAGAGTTCTCCAGTTACTTGAATTACTTTTATTCTGACAGGGAATTTCAGAAAACACAATTGCTTAAAGTGAAGAAATGAATCTCTAGTAGAGAAATTTCTGACTCCTTGACCATCTCTTGGAACAAATCTTTAGAAAGAGCATCCAGGAACCTCTCCAAATATCTTTCTTACAGCCCAGCCTGAATCACTAGTTTTATCCAATGTTTAGGCTTCATGCAGGAAATTTGAAGCAAAGCTTTAGAAGCGGGCTAGGAAAATGAGTTGGCCAAGTGGAAGCAGGTGGTACCATTGGAGGCCTTTTTCAGATAGGAAATATTGCAGACTCAAAATCTGACTTGGTTCTCTTGGAGTCACACTTCCTGTATTCAAATTCTAGCTCCTCCAAGATTCATAGCTGTGTGACTTTGAGTAACCTTTCTGTGCTTCGGTTTCCTCATCTATACTTATTTTCTAGACTTGTTGTGAGAAGCAAATGATTTAATATAGCAAAAGTATTTAGGACAAAACAAGTCTTTTATGAATGCTAGTTGGTACCAGCTATTATTATGCCACAAACTGGCAGTGTTTCAGGACCTGGGAAAAACTACTATTCTCCCTTGAGGGTACTATCTATTTAAACAACCAGAATCTAATGCCTTGAAAAGATCTGGGCTCTCTGACATATTCAGTGAATGTGTTGAGAGCCTATCATCTTCCAGACCCCAACTCAGAAAGGAATCCACTTCAGAACTGCTCCAGGAGGCACGAATCTGATAGTGAGGTCACTGAGAGCACACCTATCTTTGTCTGACTGTATCTAATGTAATGAGAGATGCTTCAGATGTCCAGGGGTGTATTCTTTGCAAGAGGTCACCAAACAGAAAACTTCCTGTTTTCTTACTGATTTAAAAAGGAGAAAACACCAGGTTCACAGCTTAATAAAATGACCTATGAGAACTCATAAGCTGATTTGTATGAAGAGGAAAACCTGAAATGCCAATCCTTTCTTTGTTTATATCACCTTTCTTTGTTTATTTCTCCATTCACAGTTGTAGCTGATGGTGTAAATGCAGCATATTCCCTGCCTAAGGCCAACTCCAAATATGTTTGTGTTTGTAAACATCATTGATTCACTGAATCACTTAGACTCCAAAGTATAATTTTCTGAGTTTGAACATCAGGGTCTAGACACAATAAAATGTAATCTCAAACGTCATTTTTATTTGAAAGTAATCGTATAGACTATGTATGTACTGTACGTTCAAGCCTTCTGAAAAAGAGGCTAGCTGGTTAGATGAAGCCTTAGGTGGAAATTCTATTTCCAGTGTATCATTACTATTTGTTAACAGCATTCCTGATTTTGGATAATCATAGGGGAAAACACACAAAAAAGCCACTAAGCTATAAATCTCCAGCAAACTTGTGGAAAGGCGGGGGCAGCCAGCCTCTCATTATACAGCTGTTTCCCAACAGGCTCTTCAGGCACACAGAGGGCCTTACTGAATTTGAATGTGCTGCGCACCGTGTTTTCTTCTTTACTAAATCATTTCGCCTATTCTATAAGCTCCAGTAGCAATCTGCTTTTTAAAATACTGTTCCGAATATTTGAATTAAGAGTATACATCTTGACTATTTGGAGGTATAGAAATATGAAGTTTTCCTTCTCTGTGGGACTGCAATATAGTATAATAATTAAGTATCATGTATGTTTATACAAGTATAATTATACATTCCATATTTTATATATAATTTGAGTACCTTGCCAGGGTTTAAAAGGCCCTGTAGGGCTTCCCTGGTGGCGCAGTGGTTGAGAGTCCACCTGCCGATGCAGGGGACGCGGGTTCGTGCCCCGGTCCTGGAGGATCCCGCATGCCGCGGAGCGGCTGGACCCGTGAGCCGTGGCCGCTGGGCCTGCGCATCTGGATCCTGTGCTCCGCGGCGGCAGAGGCCACAGAGGTGAGAGGCCCGCGTACCGGCAAAAAAAAAAAAAAACGCCCTGTAAAATGTGGCATGTTCTGATTCTCGCAGTCTCATCCTGTGCCCCTCTCCTCTTTACTCTTTGCCTTCTAGCCAACCTATCTTCAGAAATTGCTTCAAAATGGCCAGTTCTCTTTCTGGCATTTTAGAACCTTACATACATGCTGTTTCATCTATCTGGGTGGAAACCTGGCTACTTACAACTCATTTTTGTTTAGAACCTAGCTTAAATATCAGTTCACTCATTCATTTATTCATTCATTCAAGCAATAGGTGTTCATTGAACACATGCTAAGTTTAGGAAGTGTTTTAAGCCTTGAGTATGTGAACAAAAGAGATGAGGACCTTATTTTCATGGAGCTTAGAGTCCAATGAAGAAGAAAAGCAATGAATAATTACACTAACTTACACATAACACAATTATGACAACTGGTTTGAAGGTACACAATAGAGAGAAAAACAGAGGACCTAATTTAGATGAGCCAGGGATGAGGCTGGGGGGAGAAAATTAAGGAAATTCTCTGAAAAGTGGCAGTTAGGTTGAGATCTGAGAATTAAACTAGACAAATGATAGTGGGAAGAGTTTTTCAGGTATAGAAAACAGCACAAAGACCCGGACCTCCTTTATAAAACCAGTTCTACATACTATGTTCTTATTGCATTCTACATTAATTACAATGGTAATTAAACAATTATTTGGGAAATACTTGCCTCTTCCACTAGACTGTAACTTTCATAAGATAGTAATAGTATCTGCCTTGTTCTCTGCTCTGTCCCAGGCACTAAGCACAGTGAGGGCCTGATCCATGGTGGGTGCTGAACAACGGACTGTCAATGAATTGGATGAAGCAAACGTTGTTCATGAGCTGGGGAGGTCAGAAAAGGAAGTGCTGCATTGTTACTTTTAATCAACAATGAAGCCCTATTTAAATATGTACAATGTAATTCATTCCACTCTGCCCATTAAAAAGAATTTAGACTAAAGCACGCATGTTGGTTGGGGGGTAAATGTGGGCTTTATACTGAAGGGGAAAGATCAGAAGTGGAAATATTGACTCATTCTGAATTCACACATCATTTCAGTTAAAAACTGTCATTCATGCTATTATCTCCATATAGCACACTATCCTTCCGGCACATAGTAGGTACTCAAATATTTGCACAATCAATGATAATGAATGAATTAATGGAAGACACTGTTAAAGTTATGTTCGGTTATTCCAATTCATTTATTGAGCAATATCCACTGACCACCTACTATGTATGTAGAGTTTTGCTGGGTTCTGGGAATACACAGGTAGATCTCAAAGAGCTCACAGTACTCAGAAGGAGAATCAAGATTTATAGACTTCCGGGAAGATGGCGGAAGAGTAAGACGCGGAGATCACGTTCCTCCCCACAGATACACCAGAAATACATCTACGCATGGAACAACTCCTACAGAGCATCTACTGAACGCTGGCAGAGGACCTCGGACCTCCCAAAGGGCAAGAAACCCCCCACGTACCTGGGTAGGGCAAAAGAAAAAACTAAACAGAGACAAAGGGATGGGGACGGGTCCTGCACCAGCGGGAGAGAGCTGTGAAGGAGGAAAAGTGTCCACACACTAGGAAGCCCCTTCGCGGGTGGAGGCTTCGGGAGGCGGAGTGGGGGAGCTTGGGAGCCGCGGAGGAGAGCACAGCAACAGGGGTGCGGAGGACAAGGAGGACAGATTCCAGCGCAGAGGATCGGGCCGACCGGAACTCGCCAGCCGAGAGGCTTGTCTGCTCGCCCGCCGGGGCGGGCGGGACTGGGAGCTGAGGCTCCGGCTTTTGTCGGAGCGCCGGGAGAGGACTGAGGTTGGCGGCGTGAACACAGCCTGCAGGGCGTTAGTGCACCGCGGCTGGCCGGGAGGGAGTCCGGGGAGAAGTCTGGAACTGCCGAAGAGGCAAGAGACTTTTACGTCCCTCTTTGTTTCCTGGTGCACGAGGAGAGGGGATTAAGAACGCTGCTTGAGAGAGCTCCAGGGACGGGCGCGAGCCGCGGCTAAAAGTGCGGAGCCCAGAGACAGACATGAGACGCTAGGGCCGCTGCTGCCGCCACCGGGAGGCCTGTGTGCGAACACAGGTCACTAGCCACACGCCCTTCCGGGGAGCCTGTGCAGCCCGCCACTGCCAGGGTCCCGGGATCCAGGGACAACTCCCCCGGGAGAACGCACAGGCGCGCCTCAGGCTGCAACTTCTCACCGGCCTCTGCCGCCGCAGGCCCGCCCCACACTCCGTGCCCCTCCCTACCCCCGGGCCTGAGTGAGCCAGAGCCTCCGAATCAGCGGCTCCTTTAACCCCGTCCTGTCTGAGCAAAGAACAGACGCCCTCCGGCGACCTACACGCACAGGCGGGGCTAAATCCAAAGCTGAGCCCCTGGGAGCTGTGAGAACAAAGAAGAGAAAGGGAAATCTCTCCCAGCAGCATCAGAAGCAGCGGATTAAAGCTCCACAATCAACTTGATATACCCTGCATCTGTGGAACACCTGAATAGACAACGAGTCATCCCAAATTAAGGAGCCCTGTGGATGAAAGGCTCTTGGTGCTGCAGCCAGGAGTCAGTGCTGTGCCTCTGAGGTGGGAGAGCCAACTTCAGGACACTGATCCACAAGAGACCTCCCAGCTGCACATAATATCAAACAGCAAAAATTTCCGAGAGATCTCCATCTCAACGCCAGCACCCAGCTTCACTCAACGACCAGCAAGCTACAGTGCTGGACATCCTATGCCAAACAACTAGCAAGACAGGAACACAACCCCACCCATTAGCAGAGAGGCGGCCCAAAATCATAATAAGTCTACAGACACCCCAAAACACACCACCAGACGTGGACCTGCACACCAGAAAGACAAGATCTAGCCTCATCCACCAGAACACAGGCACTAGTACCCTCCACCAGGAAGCCTACACAACCCACTGAACCAACCTTAGCCACTGGGGACAGACACAAAAAACAACAGGAACTACGAACCTTCAGCCTGCAAAAAAGGAGACCCCAAACACAGTAAGATAAGCAAAATGAAAAGACAGAAAAACACACCGCAGATGAGGGAGCAAGATAAAAACCCATCAGACCTAACAAATGAAGAGGAAATAGGCAGTCTACCTGAAAAAGAATTCAAAATAATGATAGTAAGGTTGATCCGAAATCTTGGAGATAGAATGGACAATAGAATGGACAAAATGCAAGAATCAGTTAACAAGGACCTAGAAGAACTAAAGATGAAACAAGCAACGATGAACAACACAATAAATGAAATTAAAAGTACTCTAGATGGGATCAATAGCAGAATAACTGAGGCAGAAGAACGGATAAGTGACCTGGAAGATAAAATAGTGGAAATAACTACTGCAGAGCAGAATAAAGAAAAAAGAATGAAAAGAACTGAGGACAGTCTCAGAGACCTCTGGGACAACATTAAACGTACCAACATTCGAATTATAGGGGTTCCAGAAGAAGAAGAGAAAAAGAAAGGGACTGAGAAAATATTTGAAGAGATTATAGTTGAAAACTTCCCTAATATGGGAAAGGAAATAGTTAATCAAGTCCAGGAAGCACAGAGAGTCCCATACAGGATAAATCCAAGGAGAAATACGCCAAGACACATATTAATCAAACTGTCAAAAATTAAATACAAAGAAAACATATTAAAAGCAGCAAGGGAAAAACAACAAATAACACACAAGGGAATCCCCATAAGGTTAACAGCTGATCTTTCAGCAGAAACTCTGCAAGCCAGAAGGGAGTGGCAGGACATATTGAAAGTGTTGAAGGAGAAAAACCTGCAACCAAGATTACTCTACCCAGCAAGGATCTCATTCAGATTTGATGGAGAAATTAAAACCTTTAGAGACAAGCAAAAGCTGAGAGAGTTCAGCACCACCAAACCAGCTCTACAACAACTGCTAAAGGAACTTCTCTAGGCAAGAAACACAAAAGAAGGAAAAGACCTACAATAACAAACCCAAAACAATTAAGAAAATGGGAATGGGAACACACATATCGATAATTACCTTAAATGTAAATGGACTAAATGCTCCCACCAAAAGACACAGATTGGCTGAATGGATACAAAAACAGACCCATATATTTGCTGTCTACAAGAGACCCGTATGCTAACACATATATATGGAATTTAAGAAAAAAAAAAAATGTCATGAAAAACCTAGGGGTGAAACAGGAATAAAGACACAGACTTATTAGAGAATGGACTTGAGGCTATGGGGAGGGGGAAGGGTAAACGGTGACAAAGCAATAAAGAGGCATGGACATGTATACACTACCAAACGTAAGGTAGATAGCTAGTGGGAAGCAGCCGCATAGCACAGGGAGATCAGCTCGGTGCTGTGTGACCGCCTGGAGGGGTGGGATAGGGAGGGTGGGAGGGAGGGTGACGCAAGCGGGAAGAGATATGGGAACATATGTATATAGATAACTGATTCATTTTGTTGTGAAGCTGAAACTAACATACCATTGTAAAGCAATTATGCTCCAATAAAGATGTTTAAAAAAAAAAAAAAAAAAAAAAAAAAAAGATTTATAAAAGCAATGAGGTAAGGGCTGAAAACGTCGTAACTATAACTTACTATGGGAGTTAGGAATGGGGAGAAAAGTAGGAAGTTATATAAGTGTAGGGTGAGTAACAGTTTTTTCAAAAAGTGGTGATAGTTGCTATGTTGCATAGGACCAGTAAGAGTTACCCCCACTTGCAAACAAAGGAAGTACATTCATCCCAGCTATTCAGAATTTTAGCCATTGATAATAAAGACTAAATTACTTGGCTGTTCAGGCTTTCCAGCCACATGGGAACTGTCTCCCCAAAACATATGTAATTGAATTTTTCAGGCAAAGTTATTTCATACTGAGTTACATTGCTGAATTATCTGCATTACAACGGAAGCTGAGGTCTAACTCACTTGATATGTAATTAAAAGACATGAATTGAGGTTAGAAATGAACTCCTTACAAAGAAGGTAATTTTTTGTTTTTGTTTACATCCTCAGTGATCTGTGCTTTCTTTTGGACCTGAAAGGATTTAGGGAGGAGTTCTGTTCATGAGAAAGCATTTCTAAGACAACAGTAGCTTGAAATTTACTCGTGATGTTAAAATAGTGGCAAAGGTGGCAGAAATGATTCAGTGTGACTGAGACCTGTTTGTTGTGAATTGCTAATTAGTATAATTATTAACATCCAAAGAATAGCAAAGCAGGAAATTTTCAGCCCCGACTGCTTATCATTCACATGACAGTACTAAATTAAAATAAAACAGCACAGCCACAGAATAAGTAACAAAATGTTCTATAACATTTCTCAGGAACAATCTATTAGAGAACTATAGAAAATTGTTCATCTATGCAGAATGCCATTCTATTCCATTTCTATAACATTTTTTTTAGAAATTTCAGAGACTGTGTTTTGTAAAGAGGAATATCTACAAAGGCTGTATATTGAACTCCCTGCAGATCACAAGTGCAAGAACATACCTTCAATATATGGCCTTTCTCTCAGCCCCTAAATATCCTTTATTAAATATAATGTTGAATCTCCTTTATTGCTCATGCAAAAGCTGAAAATTGTGTTCCAAAGAAATGAATACATATTCTAAGCAGAAGAAAATTCATGGAAATACGCAGGCATGTTGGAGATTATAAAAAAATTGTATTATGCCTACTGGAAAAAAATGATAAAAGGAAAAAGCACATTCACACAAAAAAAATCCTCAGACAAGTATTTTGAAATTGTTTTCTATCTGAGATTCAATTAAAAAATTACTAACTAAAATTAATACTTATCCTTGAACTGGGAATTGAATCAAATTCAAAACAGAAGTCTGATTTGGAGTAGTTTTAATTTAAATAAAAAAGTAAACTCAAATCAGTATTTTTCTATTTTGCTTAAGTTCTTTTTGAACTAAATTCAAGAAAAGAATTACATAGGATCAAAAAGTAGCAGTAAATGAGGTTGACACCATCTACATCATATGCGTATAGCTACAAAAATAGAGATGAGATTTTTAGAAATTACAGCCCTCAAAATAAAAGATATAGTGAGGCACATCAAAATAATTGCTGACATGACTCCCTAAAATGTCTCTGACCCACCATGTGTGTGTATATGATATGAATTTTAATATACAAGTATTCATTTAGGGCACATTATTACCAATTTAGCTTTTAGAAACAGTGACTAAAGCTTCATACTATGTATATGTACCTGAAAATAGCCTATATGAACATGTTAATTACATATTTTAAAGTTAAGGCATTATTTCACTTATTTTTATTCAACACTGAGTAACTCCTCTATGGGTCACACTGTGCTTAGTACTGAAAATACAAGAGAATGAGAAAGAGCCGACCCCACCTTCAAGAAGTTTTGATACAGGAAACACTCAGCATCCATTTTTATGGTAACCAAATAATTTAAAAGTCTAGTTAATATGGGTCAGACAATAATAAAACTAATTCCCTGGTCTATCGCAATATATTTTTTCCTTCTTGGGCTTCACAACTATGGACCAACATGGAGGGCATAGAGACTGTTTAGATGATAATTAGAAAATAGAACTATTGTCATCATAAATGAACCAGAAATAATTAAGTTTGAGTAAATAAATATTATTAATAGTAGTCCAGCATAAGGGAAATAACCATCAAAGAAAGGGTCTTTGTGGACTGAAGAGAATTTAGGCACAACCATGAACAAAGAAGACAAATTTAATTAGAACTAGAACAGAAACAATTCCCTTAGCTTCATCTGGGTAAAGACTATCTATCATTTTCTAAGGCAGAAGTGGAAGTTAAAACCAAATCATTGTTTTGAATTAGTTATAAATGGTAATATAATAATATGTATAATTCTCACTCTATAGTATGGGTCCAACCATTCTCAACTAAACATCTCTACTCTCTTCATAAAATTCCAAGTTTAAGAAACACTTCATGTGTTATTACGAATAAGTGCCTGTCTCCCATTTGATCACTGTTTCCAAGCTTCCTGTGCCCAGAGCAAGACTTTCTTACAGGTTGATGCTGTAATGATGTTATTTTTGTTTGGACACAGCATATTATTTCTAACTGCTTGGCTTGCAACTTTGATGTAATTTAGCTTCTTATCTAGTTTTGCTCATGAATTTCCTTGAAAGACGTCCTCTCTGGTAAGTAAGCTGCTTACCCATGTTCCCCATGCACTGCAGACAAAAGAGGGAAGCTATGAACACTCCCTAGAGATTTTATCAATGTTCCTGGAAATATTTTAGGTTTTTCACACCATCTTACTTCAATAGCATCACCACCCAGCTTTGTTCAACCTCTACTCAAGTCACTGGTTTTCAAAGTCCATCTTTGTTCAACTTAATCTGAGTTTCTTGGTTGTCATCATGCATGGGCTAATTTATCCTTTTCTTTTTTGTGAACCCATAGTGAGATGAGAGCTGCCATCACCTACTTCTTGAACCTGAGAAATGAGACATTGCAGGAGAATAATTGAGAGCTGTCAGGGTTGGTTCCTCCTTGATAGTATAATTAACTGAAACCAAGTCATATATTCACCCTGTGGTAAATGCCTTAATATGTGATTTAGTTTTTCCTTATTCTTTTTACTTTTGGTATCCTAAAACGTCTCTTTTCTGGGAAAAAAGCTGTATCTTTCACATTCTTCTCTATTTTCCATCTTTTTTGTCTTTCTACCTGAATTCTTCATGATTCTCCTATTGTTCACTTCATTAATACTCTTTTTGGCTATACTATGCTACTGCTAAAACTATCCACTGAGTTCTTCATTCAGGTTATTGTATTTTTATTTCTGGAATTTGTATTTGGTTTTTTTTCAAATGTGATAATTTAGTCTATACAGTTTCAGTTTCCTACTAGAATTTTCAAACGTGGATTTTCTCATTCTTAATCTGATACTGTATAATTTTAATCTGTTTTTGAAATTCTAATATGTCAACTTTTTGCATATATGTTTCTTTTGTCTACTGAGTCTTCAGATTCCCATACATGATGCCTTTTTCTTTATGTGTCTACTCATCTTTGACAAGTGCTAATGCCTGTGATAGATGCATTCCTAGCAGTAATTACAGCAGATTTCTTGTTGGAAACAATGTAAACCAGAAGACTGTGGATCAATATCTTTAAGGTAATAAAAGAAAAAACTGTCAACTTAGCAAAATTATCTTTCAAATATTAAAGCAAAATAAAAACATTTTATGATATGCAAAAGCCAAAATGATTCATCACCAGCAAACTTACAAGAAATGTTAAAGAAAATCCTGCAGGGAGAACGGAAGTGATATCAGATGGAAATATGAATCTACACAAAGAACTGAAGAGCATTAGAAATGGTAAATATTTTTTAAATTTTAAATTTAAAAATCCATTGAAAATACAATTGAATGTTTAAACACAAACAGTAACAATGAATTGTGAGGTCTATAATATATGTAAAAGTAAAATGGATGACATCAAAAGCACAAAAACTGGAAATAGAGAAATAAAAGTATATTATGAAGTTCTTAAATATAATGTGATTTTACATATTATCACTTATGGTCAATTGTGTATTTAAAGATGTACACTGTATATCTTTTTTGAAAAAACACTAAAAATGATTTATAATGAATAAGCAAACATAAGAGATCAAGCAGCATCATAAAAATGTATAAGAAATTAGTACAAAAGAAAACAAAAGGATAAAAGAGGAACAAGCAATAAATGTGACAAACAGAAAATAATTAGCAAATGTCAGATTTAAACTCAACCATTTTAATAAAAACAGTAAATATAAATGGTAAAAAACCATTTAAAATAAAAATTTGTCAGCATGGATTAAAAAAAAGAAAAAACTTAACTATGTGCTGCCTACAAAAAAAACTTAACTATATGCTGCCTTAAAGTAACCCACTTTAAAGGTAAAGAAACAAACGGATTAAAAGTAAAATAATGAAATAATGGAATAGATATACTTGGCAACACTAATCTGAAAAAAGCAAAATAGATTTCAAAGCAAAAGATATTATTAGGGATAAAAAAAGGATCATTTCATAATGAAGAAGGGGTCAATTCATCAAGACACTATAACAATTCTAAGATTTTATACACTTAATAACAGAGTTTCATAATACCGGAAGTAAAAACTGATGCAACTACAAGGAGAAGTATATAAATCCAGTTAAAGTGAAAGATTTCAATACTCTTCTCAATGTCTGTTAGAAAAAGTAAGTAGAAAATCAGTAAGGATATATAAGATTTGAATGACTGTCAACCAACTTGGCCTATCTGATATTTATAGAACACTCTGCTCTATAATGGCAAAATATATATTCTTTTCTAGGACACATTTATTTAGAAATAATTAGAGAGTTGAGTAAGTTGTCTGGATATATAATCAACATACAAAAATGTTTATACTCACCAACCACACATTTAGAAAATATAATCTTAAAAGATATTTACAAGTTTATAAGAAAAAGTATAAATTAATAGCAAAATTGTATTCAACTGATCCAGAAAAAAATATAAAATTTATGAAAAATCACTACAGAATACCTAGAGAGACACCAGATACATAAATAGGATAATTCAGTATTTTAAGATGTCAGGTTTCCCAAACAATATGACTTTAAATCAATTTTAATCATAGCACTAATAGGGTTTTTCAAGGACCTGGCCAAGCTGATAGTAAAATTTATATAAAAGGGGAAAAGTCAGAGGATAATGAAGAGAGTCCTGACAAAGATTAGGGTAGAGGGGGACTTGCCTTTTCATACTTCAAGACTTATTATATAGCCATAGTAATTAGAACTATCTATTATTGCTGATGCAATATTTCTATTGAAATAGAAAATGTCAATATTGGTACAGTTGGTAGAGTCCAGAAACAGACTCACACATATAAGCTAATTTGATATATGAGAAAGGTGGCATGGCCCATTACAGGGAAATAAATGAGCCTGAACAATAAGTTGTCCATAAAAAAGAATGGAAATAGAATTACCACTTCATATCATACATATAAATCAATTTACAATAGGTTAAAAACTTAAATATGAAAGACAAAACCTGTAAAAAGCATTAAATGAGGAGAATATTAATAAATTTTAGGAATAAAAATAAATTAACAAAAGCCTTCATAAAGGAAGGACTTGGATGAATGGGACTACTTATAATGGGAATTTAAGTTACTGCAGTCACTATAGAACAACTTGGCACTATCTCACAAAGCTCAGCATTCACATAACCTAGAACCCATCAATTCCACTCCTAGGAACTTTTACACATGTGCACTTGGATACATCTACAAAAATATTCATATTAGAGAAACTGGAAACAAGTCAAATATCCACAGAAGGGATGAAAAAATTGTACTATGTTCCTTTACTATGTTCCTGCATTGGAATATTATACAGTCATGAAAAATTGTGAACTGTAGCTACATGTAAGAACATGGATGAATCAAAGAAAATATTGAGAAAATCTCATAAGATTACATATATGATTTTTATAAAGCTCAAAAGAAAGCAACACTAAACAATTTACTAGCTTTTAAGTTGTGTTCACATATTTTCATGTTAATGTTCTACATCATAGCCTACATCGTTTTTACCTGCATTCACTTGTATATTTCAAATATTATAAAATAAAACTTGTTAAAATCTACAGTCATCATTTTTAAATGGTATTCAGCTTCAAAAGAGCTGATTAAGTCTGCCCTCAGCATCATTTTCTTCAGTCAAAATCAATCAATTCCATCTCTTCTCAGTAACTCTTCCATTTTTTTCTGTTTCTCACTAAAACAACTTCATTCTCTTATCATTCCCCTTATAGTACAAGCTATAAAAAAATAGAAATTGTGTTCAAGTAGGTGTTGAGTTTTTGGGGAGGATTACTTTCTAAATATTTCTTGTTACTTTACTGTTAATATATCCCAGAATCATGTGAGTTTTTGGCTAGGAGTACTCCTACTGACTCATTTTAAGCACACAGTCAAAGCAATAATGCCTAGCAATTTATTTCCCATATGTATAGTTTATTTTTATCACATTATTTAGTACCTGGCATTTATTTCTATCTTTTAAGGATCACATAGCTAATTTGTGAAAATCACCTTAAATTATATGCCTGCCTTCAGAGAAGCTGACAACTTCATTTAAATTAAAGTAGGTCTACCTAACATTAAGCTATCTGATTAATATAGAGGAAAGGGAACATCTAGAATCTTAGGTTCTACTCCGGATAAACGAATTCAACAAGGTAGCAGGATATAAGATTAACGTACAGAAATTGGTTCCATTTCTTTACACTAACAATGAAATCTCCAAAAGGGGAAAAAAAGGCAATTCCTTTTTAAATAGCTTCAATAAAAATAAAATACTTAGGAATAAACCTGATCAAGGAGGTCAAAGACTTATACACTGAGAACAATAAAACACTGATAAAGGAAATTGAAGGTGACTTAAAGAAATGAAAAGATATCCCATGCTCCTGGTTTGGAAGAATTAATATTGTTAAAATGGCCATGCTACCCAAAGCAATCTACAGATTTAATGCGATCCCTATCCAATTACCCATGACATTTTTCACAGAACTCAAACAAATAATCCTAAAATTTATATGGAATCACAAAAGACCCAGAATTGCCAAAGCAATCTTGAGGAAAAAGAACAAAGCTGCAGGCATAACCCTTCCAGACTTCAGACAATACTCCAAAACAACAGTAATCAAAAAAGCATTGTGTTGGCACAAAAACAGACATAAGAATCAATGGAACAGAACAGAGAGCCCAGAAATAAACCTACACACCTATGGTCAATTAATATTTGACAAAGGAGGCAAGAATATACAGTGGAGAAAAGACAGTCTTTTCAGCAAGTGGTGTTGGAAAAGCTGGCCAGCCAGTAAATCAGTGAAGTTAGACCACTCCCTCACACCATACACAAAAATAAATTCAAAATGGCTTAAAGACTTAAATATAAGAAAGGACACCATAAGGCTCTTAGAAGAGAACATAAGTAAAACATTCTCTGACCTAAGTCATACCAATGTTGGCTCAGTCTCCCAAGGCAATAAAAATAAAAGCAAAAATAAACAAATAGGACCTAATCAAACTTACAAGCTTTTGTGCAGCAAAGGAAATGATAAACAAAATGAAAAGACAACATACGGCCAGGGAGAAAATATTTCAAATGATGCGACCAACAAGGATTTAATTTCCAAAATATACAAACAGCTCATACAACTCAATAACAAAAAAGCAACCCAATCAAAAAATAGACAGAAG
The DNA here is from genome assembly GCF_039906515.1 of Pseudorca crassidens. Classification (NCBI taxonomy): domain Eukaryota; kingdom Metazoa; phylum Chordata; class Mammalia; order Artiodactyla; family Delphinidae; genus Pseudorca; species Pseudorca crassidens. The sequence goes on along the minus strand of NC_090297.1, from coordinate 86,252,680 downwards.
ACCTAAATAGACATTTTCCAAAGAAGACATACAGATGGCAAAGAGGCACATGAAAAATTGCTCAAAATTGTTAATCATCAGAGCAATGCAAATCAAAACTACAATGATGTATCACCTCACACTGGTCAGAATGGCCATCATTAAAAGGTTCACAAACAATAAATGCTGGAGAGGGTGTGGAGAAAAGGGAACCCTCCTACATTTTTGGTCATTACGTAAATTGGTTCAGCCCCTATGGAAAACAATACAGAGGTTGCTTAAAAAACTAAAAATAGTTACTATATGATCCAGAAATCCCATTCCTGAGCATATATCTGGAGAACACTCTAATTTGAGAAGATACATGCAGCTCAATGTTCATAGCAGCACTATTTACAATAGCCAAGACATGGAAGCAGCCTAAATGTCCACTGACAGATGAATGGATAAAGAAGATGTGGTGCACGCATGTGCGCGCGCGCACACACACACACACACACACACACACACACACACACACACACACACACTGGAATACTACTCAACCATAAAAAAGAATGAAATAATGTTATTTGCAGTAACATGGATGGACCTAGAGATTATCATACTAAGTGAAGTAAGTCAGACAAAGACAAATATTGTATGATATCATTCACATGTGGAATCTAAAATATGACACAAAAGAACTTATTTACAAAACAGAAATAGACTCACAGACATAGAAAACAAATTTAAGGTTACCAAAGGGGAACAGGGGGAGGGATAAATTAGGTGATTGGGATTAGCATATACAATCTATGATATAAAAAACAGATAAATAACAAGTCCTACTGTATAGCACAGGAAACTATATTCAATATCTTGTAATAACCTATAATGAAAAAGAATATATATAAGTATAACTGAATCACTTTGCTGTGTAACAGAAACTAATACAACATTGTAAATAAACTATACTTCAATAAAAAAAGTATTAACTACCCAAGTATTTAATGGGATAATCTAGGGATAAATCTGATAAATGAGGTGTGAGACAAGTATTCTGAAAACTAAAATATATTGATTAAAAATATCAAAGACTTAAATCAATGGAAAGATATACCAAATTCATGGATCAGAAAACTCAGAGAGTGCACAAAAGAGAGAGAATTCATGAACTGTGGGAAAATACTGAATGCTCTAATGTAAGTGAAATTGAAATCCTAGAAGAAAAGAAATATAGCCACAAATTTCTCCAACATGTTTAAAGACGTTAACTCATAGATGTAAGATCCCAGGGACATGCAAGCAGGAAGTATATCTCTACTATTCAAGTTAGGGTCAATGGAGTGCCATCTTTAAACTACTAAAAGGAAGAAAAATGAAAAAAAACAGATTGTCAACCCAGAATTCCATACCCAGCAAAAATACTTTTCAAAAATGAAGGCAGGGGCTTCCCTGGTGGCGCAGCGGTTAAGAATCCGCCTGCCAGTGCAGGGGACACAGGTTCGAGCCCTGGCCCGGGAAGGTCCCACATGCCACGGAGCAACTAAGCCCGTACACCACAACTACTGAGCCTGCGCTCTGGAGCCCGTGCTCCACAACAAGAGAAGCGAAGGCACCGCAATGAAAAAAAAGTAGCCCCTGCTCACCGCAACTAGAGAAAGCCCGCCTGCAGCAACAAAGACCCAATGCAGCCAAAAATAAATAAAAATAAAATTTTTTAAAAAAATGAAGGCAAAATAAATGCTTTTTTTCAGTGGAAAACAAAATTATTGGAGAGAATTCTCTTCCAGCAGAACTGCATTGCAAGAAATGTTAAAGGAGGGCTTCCCTGGTGGCCCAGTGGTTAAGAATTCACCTGCCAATTCAGGGACATGGGTTTGAGCCCTGGTCTGGGAAGATCCCACATGCCGTGGAGCAACTAAGCCCATATGCCACAACTACTGAGTCTGTGCTCTAGAGCCTGTGAGCCACAACTACTGAAGCCTGAATGCCTAAAGCCCATGCTCCACAACAAGAGAAGCGCACACACTGCAACGAAGAGTAGCCCCTGCTCACCGGAACTAGAGAAAGCCCGTGCACAGCAACAAAGACCCAGTGCAGCCAAAAATAAATAAATTAATTTAAAAAAAAAAAGAAATGTTAAAGGAAAGTCTTTAGGAAGAGTAAGTATGTTACCACACTGGAATAGAATCTACACAAAGAAATGAAGATCACTGGTAATTATATAAATGAAAGTAAACGTAAAAGACAATTTTCTTATTTTTAATCACTTAAAAGAAATTTGACTGTTTATAGCAAAAAATGTAAAAACATTATTATGGGGTTTAAACCATACATAATATTAATATATATGACAACAATATCAAAAAAGATGGGAGAGAGGATTTGGAAGTGTACTGTTGTAGGATTCAGAAGCTACTTATGTACTAGTACATTATTATTTGAAAGCAGCTTGTCATAAGGCAAAGATGTACCTTATAAGCCCTTGGAGACAACCACTAAAAAAGAAAAAATAGTATAACCTATTAACTAATAGTGGAGAAAAACAAAATTATTTTTAAACATACTAATTTTTTTAAAAGATAGAAAAAAGAAACAAAGAACCAATTGCACAGATAGGAAACAAGAAGGAAGATAAATTTAAACAATGTTATCAATAATTAAGTAAAATGTAAATTGTCTCATCACCTCCAATTAAGACAGAGATTTTCAAAACTGAGTAACAAAGGAAAACCTAACTATATGTTGTCTGTAAGAAACTTGCCTTAAGTATAAAGAAAAGGATAAATTAAAAGGTTTGAAAATATTGCAAAAACTAATTAAATAGAAAAGCTGAACTGATTATATAAGTATTAGACAAAATACACTTCAGAACAAGGTTCTGAATTACTAGAAATTTAAAGAGGGACATTACATAATGATAAATTGATAAATCCATCAAGAAGTCAAACCATTCCTAAATGTCACTGGATAAAAATCAATATACCAAAATATATATATATAGGAAAAATGTATATTATTATTATATTTATATAATCTATGTCATATAAGATAAATAAATATAAATGTATTATATAATATTTTAAAATGTGTGATATAAAATAATACATTTTACATATAATGATTACATACAAATAAATACCATAAATATAAAACCATCAGAAACATTAAATACCTAGGTATTTAATGGGATAAGCTGAGGATAAATCAAACAAAAGAGGTGCAAGATTTGTATACTTAAAACTACAAAATTTTGACTAGAGAAATCAAAGACCTAAATAGAGAGATATACTATTTTCATGGATAAGAAAACTCAGTATTAGTAAGATTTCATTTTTCTCTGAATTGATCTCTAGATTCAATGCAATCCCAATCAAAATCCCAAATACTGTCCCCTCCCTTTTTTTTTTTTTTTTAAGTAGAACTCAACAAGCTGGTTATAAAACTTGGATGGAAAATGAAGAACCTAGAATAACAGAAGCAATTTTGAAAAAGAATAAAGATAGATTTCTTTATTTCTAGGTTTACTATAAAACTGAAAATTACTGACATACAGAACAATGTGACAGAATGGCGAGTACAGAAATAAATCCATATATATATATAAGCCATTGATTTTTTTAAAAGTCGCCAAAGTAATTCAATGGATAAAAAATAGCTTTTTCAGAAAACAGTGTGGAAACAATAAGAAAAACAGTTTAAAAAAAAAAAAGAACCTAGGTCTTCATACCATATTTACAGATTAACTTAATATGGATCATAGGCCTTGATGTAAAACCCAAAACTTTTAAAAGGAAACAAAGAAGAAAATCTTTGTGATTTTGAATTAGGCAAAGATATTTTAGATAGGATAGGAAAATTGCAGTCCATAAAATTTTATAAACTGTACATCTTCAAAATTAAAATTTCTGCTCTGCAAAACAGACTAATAAGAAAATAAAAAGGCAAACCACAGACCAGAAGAAAATATTTGCAAAACATACATTTGGAAAATAACTTGTATCCATAATACATGAAGCACTCATAACTTAATAATAAGAAAACAAACAACCCTATTAAAAAGTTGGCAAAAGATTTGAAAAGACACTTCACTAAAAAGATACTGATGACATATAACCACATGAAAGATGCTCAACATCATTACTCATATGGAAATGTAAGTTAAACCCACAGTGAGGTATCACAATATATTTACAATCTAAAATAAAACGCTGACAACCACAAATATCACCAAGAATGCAGAACAACTGTAACTCTCACACATTGCTCACGGTAATAAAAAATGATACAGTAATTTTGGAAAATAGTCTGGTAGTTTCTTAAAAATTTAAACATACCTTTACCATATGACCCAGCAATTCCACTCCTAGCTATTTATTCCAAAAAAGACAACTTATGAACATGTAAAAATCTGCATGTACATGCTTATAGAATCATAAAGTCTACATAGCAGGAACAATCAGCTATAAACCCAATTTATTATCCATTGTCACTTTAGTCAATGTCTTGTAAGCTCTATTTTTCTAGCTACAAATAAAAATATTGAGAATACTGGGCCTGAGATTATCCCTTATGGAAAGATTTATTCTCTCATAAAATGGCAATAATTTTTCTTAAATCTTCCCATAAAACTTTCAGTTAGGTGAAAAGTCTTTCATAACTCATACATATTATAGCTACTGCACTCCATTAATAAATAGAAAACCTAAAGAACCTGCTATTTTTGAGAAGCTGTAGATGGTATCAAAGTACCACAGGGGCATGTTGATCAAGAAAGGCATTGGGGCAGAAAAAGAAAATAAGAATCTAATTTAAATTATTAGAAAATAAGTAGAAGATACCCTTAAATGATAAAAAAAATAAACACTTCTTAAAATTATCTTCCAGTTACAAAATAAATAAGTAATAGGGATGTAATGCACAACATGATAAATATATGTTATATATGAAAGTTGTATGTTATGCTACTACTGTACTAACTACATAACAATAGTTATACTACAGTAACATACTACTGTATGTTATATATGAACATTAAGAGAGTAAATCCTGTGTTCTCATCACAAAACATTTTCTTCTATTTCTTTAATTTTGTATCTGTATGAGATGATGGATGTTTACTAAACTTATTGTGACAGTCATTTCCTGATGTAAGTCAAATCATTATGCTGTACACCTTAAGCTTGTACAGTGCTGTATGTCAATTATATCTCAATAAAACTGAAAGAAAAAAGGTAATAATCACAACTAATTTAATGGCTACTATATAACAATTTTTTAGTAAATATGAATGAATGAATAAATACAATCTAGAAGATCACAGTGGGCAAAATTTTATTCAAATATAATTAAAATATTAGTAGATGCATGCAAAACATGGTGATAAACACTTGAAGTAAGTATATTTAAAAATATTACTTGAAGATAAATTCTCTTTCTCTTTTGTTCCATTTACCATGTTCTAGTTTTTGATGAGTTTAATACAAAGGAAGTTGCCCTTAATTGCACTGTGGACAAAGTGAGTGCTTGCTTTCATTTCATTTGGCGACTCTGGTTGCACCATGAAAAAAGAAAACGAAAGAACTCTTTACCTGGCTGCCCTTGTTCTAAGGTATGAATTAGAGTGAACCTTAAATAAAAAGTTTCTTCTTTCTCCTCTTTGGCTTCCAATGTAGCTACCATATAACTCTTGAATTGTGCTGTCCAGTATGGTAGCCACTAGTCATATGTGATTACTTAACTTTAAAGTTAAATAAAATTAAAAATTTACTTTTTCAGTTACTTTAGCCTTAAGTTAAGGGCTCAAATTTCACAGGTAGTAGGGCTTACTCTACTGGGCAGTGCAGATTATAGAATTGTTCCATCATCAAAATAAGATCTATTGGTCAGCACTGATCAAGAGCCAGTAACTTCCCATCTAAAAGTAACTACTTAAAATAGCGATACTCTTCCTCAAATGTTATTCTTCTCCCTATCCCTATCTCTATAATGTTCTTATTTTTAAATCAAATTATCCATCGTGATATATGGCCTGACAAGGTCAACTGCCTTTGTAAGCTGTCTCTACTCCTTCAAAGTTTCTCCTACCTACTATGGATTTGGTTATCATTGAAACATAATAGCCTTTCTAAACTGCATCATTTCCTCTCCTCCTACACTGCAACTTTCTAGAGACCTATCTGAGAAAATTATTGTATTAAATGAGATGGGAGTTTAAAACACTGTGAAATGCAGCTAACAAAATTAATTCCCACTGCCCTACATAAAAGTACCATCAAATAGATTTAATACTGGATGAAAGTCTGTGAGTAGAAAACTGATAAATTGTTCTATTTTCAGTTCAGGTTTTGTGTCTCATAGGCTGCCAAGGAGTTCTTTGTTCGGCTTGGTTTTATTTAACAACTTTATTAATGATTTGAAAAGAGGAGTAAACAGGTTGTTAATGGAACTCATTGATGAGGCTGCCTCGGTAGTGTTACAAACACAACTGATGACAAAGAAATTACCTAATAAAATGCAGAGGGTCGTGAACTATTGACAAAAGCACCCCAAATTATATTCCACTTGGTAAAAATTAATGCTTAGTACTAAGGATGCCTAATTCAAAACAAGAGTGCTCAATGAAAACATAAGGAAAAGAGTTTCTGGCCTTTGCAATATTAAACTGCAATATACAGGTACTTACAAAGGAAACAGTAGGTTCTATTCTCTTTGACTGAAGCTGTATTATCTGAAAAAGACAAAAATAGATCTTTTTAGCCATGTCACTATCATCTGCGGTATGCATGGTTAATCAATACGTTAGAATAAATTTGACTTTTTTTTCATTGAATTGATCTTCAGGTTATGTTTTTGAGTTTGGTTATATGTGTGTGCAAACAAGCACATGCAAAATGCAAATGTAACTAGAGACATTAATGTCTATGCTATTCATAGTTTCTTATAATGAACTCTGGCATGTATTGAGAATATTTATATTTGGTTATACTCTTTTACAAACTGTACTCTCATATCCAATTGCATTCAAACAATGGTGAAAATAATAACAACAAATAAATACTACTGCCTAGTTTATACATATGGTTATAAATATTTAAATGTTATATAACTCAGTTTTTTTATTGTGGCAAAAGATACATAACATAAAATTTACCATTTTTTGGAGTACAGTTCAGTGACATTGACATTGCTGTGTTACCATCACTACCTACCATCTCCAGAACTTTTCCATCTTTCCAAACTGAAACTCTATACCCACTAAATAATAAATTCCCATTTCCCCTATGCTCAGCACATGGCACCCAGCATTCTATTCTCTGTCTATATGAATTTCACTACTCCAATTACCTTATATAAGAGGAATCATACAGTATTTGTCCTTTTCTGTCTGCTTTATTTCACTTAGCATAATGTCTTTAAGGTTCTCCCATGTCAAAGCATGTGTTAGAATTTCCTTGCTTTTTTAAGGCTGAATAATATTCCATTGTATGTGTATACCACATTTTGTTTATCCATTCATCCACTGGTGGACATTTAAGTTGTTTCTACCTTTTGGCTTTTGAAAATAATGCTGCTATGAATATTGATGTACAAATACTTGAGTCACTGCTTTCAATTCATTAGGGTATTTACCCAGTAGTGGAATTGCTAGATCATATGATATTCTATGTTTAATTTTTTGAGAAATTGTCATTCTATTTTCCACAGCAGTGCAACCCATAATATTAGATCCTTGCCCTTTCAAGTCTCACTGTGCTCTGATATCCTTAGGAAAATGTAAAATATTCATTGTGTCCTTGAAAATTTCATTCTAGTCACCTGCAATAACACCTACAGGTTATTAAGTCACCTGCAATAACACCTACAGGTTATAAAGTCCTATCTTTATACACAATTTGCAACAGCTTCTTAGCACTTTAAAAAATGCTTTTTATTAAACGATACACATACAGAAAGTGCACAAATTTAAATGTAAAGATCAACGAATTATGCCACAGTGAGCAAACTCTTATAACCATCCCCAAATTAAGAAATGAATCAGCAACCCAGAAGCCCTGCTTACATCCCTCCCATAATTAGCCCCTCCCTCTTCCTCAAAGGTAACTATTCCTGACTACAAACACAACAGATTAGTTTTATCTGTCTTTAAAATTTTTGTAAATGGGATTATATATTATGTATTCCTTTCCCTCAATATGTTTGTAAGGTTTGTCCAATGTAGTTGTGTATAACAGTAGCTCCTTCATTCACCTTCAAGTTTCATTCACTTTATTTATACATTGGACCATTGATAGATATGTGGATTTGGGGTTATTATGAGTATTTTTATTATAATTATATATTTTATATAATTATATATTATATATATTATATGTTATATATATTTTATATATATATATATATAACATTTTTTACTGTAGTGCAGATCTGCTAATGAAAAATTGCCTCAGGTTTCATTTTTCTGAAAGAGTCTTTATTTTTTCTTCATTTTGAAAGATATTTTCACTGGGTGTATAATATTTTGGTTGACAATTTTCTTTCCTCATCTTAAAGATGTCTCTCCATGATCTTCTCACTTGCATAATTTCTGAAAACATGTGTGGTTTTATTCACATTTTTCTTCACAACTGACGTTTAAGAATTTCTTCACAAATGACCTTGGGTGCGTCATTTATCAGTTCCTTTGTTTTTGAGGGAAGAGAACAGTATGCAGATTTTTGACTGCACAGGGGTTAGCACCCTTAACCCCTACCTTGTTCAAAGGTAAACTGTACTTCTAAAAAATCTGTAATTTTCTAAAATCAATATTTCTAATTTTCTGTCTACCTTTTCTATCAATTACTGAAAGAGGTGAGAAATTTTATCACTATGATTGTGGGCTAATCTATTTTTCTTGTAATTACTTTATTGTAATTTTTCTTTTATGTATTTTGAGGTAACATAATCATGTGAAGTTACCTCAGAATTAAGTTCAGAATTACCCTAATTCCTTGCAGTTGAAATTTTTATTATTCTTAAATGTCTTTCCTTACAGTTGTTCTCAATAAGAGGGTTGATCCAAATCACATAATCTACCATTACAGGTATGGAACCATTGACATGTGAATGTATGTTCACAAATCGGAAGATATTGGAGGAAAGCTTCTTGTATGAAATATAGAGATAAAAATAATCAAAAGTGTAAAGGGAGACACAAGGAAACAAATACTTCTTTAATTAAAGCTATAACATTTTCTCTGGGACAAAGAGATAAGGAGATATTATATCTATTTAAAATAGCAGAATGCATAAATCAAAGAAAACAGGAGAAAAAATAATACTTGAAATCAAGAACATGGTAATCAAGTTAATACAAAATATGAAATTGAAAAAAAATCAGAAGCTCTCACAGAAAGAATAAAAATTAAGACATATAGAAAATAGAAATGAGGGCTTCCCTGGTGGCACAGTGGCTGAGAGTCCGCCTGCCGATGCAGGGGACTTGGGTTCGTGCCCTGGTCCGGGAAGATCCCACATGCCGCGGAGCGGCTGGGCCCGTGAGCCATGGCCGCTGGGCCTGCGCTTCCAGAGCCTGTGCTCCGGAACGGGGGAGGCTGTGGCAGTGAGAGGCCCGCGTACCGGAAAAAAAAAAAAAAAAAAGAAAAGAAAATAGAAGTGAGAAGATAAGGAAAGGAAGGACTTTGATGAGGAAAATGGAGGCTTGGTGTTAAGCCTATGAGGGCCAACATCCAACTAATAGGAGTCTAAAAGTAGAGAGAAGAGGGAACAGAGGAAGGAGTTATGAAAAAAATAATATTAGGAAAATTTGAACCTACACAATAAAAAAACAATGTATCATAATATTTTTAATACACATAGTTCCATAATCCTACAGTTTCAAAATACCAGAGATCAGATGAATTACTAAAAGACTTTAAAGACAGGAAGAAAATGAGTACATATGATATGGAGAAGTCAAAACGGCATGGGACTTTTCAGAGAAGAGCAGAGAAATTAATTCTATGGCGACAATAAAGGACAACTCCAGGTCAACAGCTAAGCAGCTGGCCTGGGAACAACCAGTATAGGTGGGAAGAGGGGGTAGAGGTATGTCAAAGGGAGGTTTCTGGGAGAAAAAGTGGAACTCATAGATCATTTGATGTATTTATGAATTTGAAAAAAATTAAAGGTACGCGTTGAAACATTTGGCAAACTAAAAAAGCAGATCTATAGAAATCTAAGCAAGTGAAAAATGAAGACAATTATTGACCCCAGAAAAACAAGAAGTTTACATAAAACAAAAATTATAATCATAATTCATTATATGAATCATCAGGAAATAATGTTTACAAGGCCATATTGATTTAATAATGCAACCACTGATTTAACTAACATTATAATATTATTAAAATGAGCAAATAGTGAGAAATAAAATGGGGAGTTTAAAATGTTCAGAAAACACAGCAGGAAGTCAATGCCTGAAATAGATAAATCAAAAACTAGTGGGATATGAATATTGTTTATAAATATAGAAGTCACTAATCCAGCTCTTTCTCAAATCTCATTTTTCTTGATCTTCTCCACTGCTTATCTACCTTTCAATCCACTTGCCACATGTCAGCTCCAGGGAGTTTTCAAAATGCAAATCTTGTCATTTTCACGAAACTCTGAAAACCCATAATAGAGTTCTTCAAATGCATCCCATTGTCTTAGATTAAATCTTTCACAGGGTTTTGAAGGCCACGGATAGACTGGTTCCTGCCTCCTTTCACCTCTTATCACTCTACTCCTTAGGCCTTCTATGCTTCAGCCACACTGACCAAGTTCTACTTCTCTGAAAACATCAAACTTCCTGCCACACTGGGGTTTTGATATATGCTGCTCCTATTTCAAAACATTACCCCACCCCAGTTCCCACATCCTTTTTACACACACACCCCTTCGGTTTCAGAAAGTTATCTCCTTTCTTTTCCTTTCAAACCCCAGTTCAATGACTTAGTTTGATACCGATGACTCCCAGTACATTAACGTCCTCTGGCTTGAGTTCTCCTTTAGAGCCCTTACTCGCTTTTCCACCCTTATTTGACTGCCTGCCTCCACACCCCTCCCTTCCCTGCCATTAGACTGTAAACTTCAAGAAGTGACAAATATTGTCTCTTTGCTCGTCACTGTACACCAGTTTGTAGCACAATACCTGGAACATAATAGGTGTTCAATACATATCTTATGAATGAATGAACAAATTAAAAATAGACTAAACATCCAAGACCTAGGTGAAGTCTTACCTCGCTAGCTCTACCACTTACTAGCTATGTGACCTTGAGCAAAGCATTTAACCACTCAACGTCTTACTTCCTCATATATAAACATGACAATACATAGTTCAAAAATTATTATAAAGATTATATGAAATGTAATGCATATAGAAATAAGTTTTGCCCTGTGTATATGCTATACAAACATAAACTTTCTTTTCTTTCCTTTCTTTAAATTATTAATGATAACCTTGGCATATATTTGACCATAACATGTATTCTCTAAACTTAAAAGGAAAAAGGAAAAGAGATGGCACCTCATCAAGAGCAGTGTGCTTCAAGGGGCAGTGGAATATCTATGTTCACAGAGTAAAAAGGGCAAGGCTTCCCTGAGTTTTAAAGTTTTCAACCCAGTTCATCATTATTCACATTCTACCAACAAAACAAGTTTAACTATGGCACAGTTCATAAGTGCAAAATATTTCATTTGTGGCTGGAATAAATGAGACACATAATCACATCAAATGTATATTCAGTTGAAATTCCACTTTGCCATCTGTGAGTTTTCACATACTTCAGTGTAACTGAGTTTCTAACAGAAAATCCAGCTCTCAAGGACATTATATGAATTTGTGACATGACTGTAGGACACTCACTGGGAAGGTAAAATAATGAACAAGTTAGTTTTCTTTTTTTCATCTATCTAGGAGATTCATCTGTGACAGATATCATAGTGATAATAATTGAATCATAATTTTACTATTATGCCATATTATTATGACAGTTAAGTTTATAATTTAATGTCACACCGTTTTAATTCAATAAAAGTTATTAATACACTCAAAATCTTTTACTAGTAAAGGTTTACATTTAGCCAAGATTTTCTTTCTCTTGATAGTACGAAAATTATATGCTCAGATAAAAAATAATTTCATTGCTTGAGTAACAAACTAGGTATTAAATTTGGATTCTGAGAGGTCTTGGGTAACTTCCTAAATTTTCACCCATGCATCACGAGTGTTTCCTTCCCTCCCTCTCTCTCTCCGCCTCTCTGAAACATTTGTTCACTACTTCACCAAGATTTTTTGTTTGAAAAATTTTCCCTCACCAGTTATGTTTCGCTCTTTTGACATCATCCAGCTGTGTTCCCTTCATGACTGGAGCTGTAGTGAAAGCATATATAGGCATTACAGACAGGTCTGGACAAAAAGAGAAAAAAGAAAGAAAAAGAAGCTATTGTGATAATGTTGGCAGCTTGCCAAGTCTCTACTATTTTGATGTGATTTCCCCTGAGTCTGGCTGGAAAGATTGCTGGGGCCTTAGCCTTTCTAAATCCCACGGCAACCCCTCCTGAGCAATCTCCCTCTTCATTAGAGTACAGAACCTCAGGTTTACAGACAGCACTGCAGGTCAACTCAAACTCTCCAAAGTGACTGAAAATACCAACTCAGCCTATATTCGATCAAATCAGTCACCTGACCAGTGCTTCTGAAAATTTAATATGCCCATGAATCACCTGGTGATCTGGTTACAATACAGATTCTAATTGGGTAGGTCTAGAGTGGGAACAAGCTAGTGGGCCCTGGACCATATATCCGTAACAAGGACCAAGTGTATCGTCTCTACTCTGAAAATTCACGGATGCCATTAACTGACCGGCTTCTCTACCTCTCTTTTCCACTTCTCCCAGATTCCCACATTTTTACTACTCTGCTTACAGTAAAAATTAAAAAAACATAATTGACCCAGCATGAACCAGGCTTATATAGAATACAAAAATACTTCAAGGAGTATTTCTTCGATTTTATAACTTTTCTAATTCTAAGAAAGAATGGCGTGGTTGAATGCACACTGGCTGTGTAATTATGCAGAACTGGATGTGAATTCCAACTATGCCTCTTAATAGCCAGGCAAATTTTAGGACAAGTTACTCAGTCTCATGTCAGTCTTCTCATCTGTAGAGTGGAGATAATAAATCTACTTCATAGGATTTTTGTGAAGCCTAAAAAAAGAAAACCATCAAATAGTTCCTGGTATACTATAAATTCTTTTTTTTTTTATTTTTTTTTTTGTGGTATGCGGGCCTCTCACTGTTGTGGCCTCTCCCGTTGCGGAGCACAGGCTCCGGACGCGCAGGCTCAGCGGCCATGGCTCACGGGCCCAGCTGCTCCGCGGCATGTGGGATCTTCCCGGACCTGGGCACGAACCCATGTCCCCTGCATTGGCAGGCGGACTCTCCACCACTGCGCCACCAGGGAAGCCCTATAAATTCTTGATAAATGTTGGAAAATAGTGATTAGATATACTCAGCTCAATGGAATTACTCAATACTATATAAAATTATTTTTAAGTTGGAATTTAGTGTGCAAAATATGTGAAAGTTTAAGAAAATGCTTTTTTTAAAAAATAAAAAAATCAAGGTATTATTAACTGTTATATGCTTGGCAAAGAGAGTCTATTTTTAAATTTTGAATTTCATTTGAGATAAATTATTTTGTATTATAAAGCGGCTGTGTGGCAAATATTTTAAGCAGCTTTCACAGCCTTTGAAATACATTTGTTAATTGGAAACAAAATAAGTGGCTTAAAATTTCTGTGGATGCAGCAACTCTAGTTAATATTTTCTAAATGGTGCTTGAAAATAAATATGTAGGTAACAAAGTATTTGATAAGCAGCTAAATATGAAGACACCCCCCCCCAAAATCACTAGTGCATCAAGTTATATTGATGCCTTGATAGAATGGTCTCTAGTGATTTGCTGCTAATCAGTTTTAAGAAATGGAGGACAGCAAGGTATTTTTAAAGAGTTCTCTTGCAGCTGACATGGATTTGGACTATGTAAACTGACTCACCATTTAAATTAGACTATATAGAATAGTGTGCTATTGATTCAGACAGTACTTGACCTCAAGGATAACATTTGCCTTAGCTGAGGAAGCCAAGTTTTAGTTTGGAACGTGCTGTCTTTCAGCATCTTTGCCTAGTGACAACAATAAAACAGAAAGATTAGGAAAGCATACGTTGAGTTAATACAAGAAAAGGAACCCACCTTTACCCAAACTGCTCATGCTAGGCAAAGAATAACAATCTCCCTTCCCAAGCTAGGCTTTGGGGGTATTTTTAACTGCCACCCCCCTGTACAGTTTGATTCACATTTTGAGGTGAGCAGCTCTGGTTTCTTTTCAGTGTCACTATTGTCTTTAGAATGAAAATACCATTTGAATTGCCTGCATCATCCCGAATTTGGAGTATGAAGATATGCTGCTGGAATGTGATTCAAGCTGTGTAAGGATGTACCTGACTCAGAATTGGAAAATTGTTAAATAAGTTTGGAGAACAACTCCCTTAGTGGTGCTTTCTCTTTTCACTCTCACAAATGGGAAAATAGAGCACTGTGATGAGGAGAGCATGTTTTCTAAAAGGGTCTTCTCCAGCTGGAGAGATGCCAAATCCCATAGTCGAAAGCAAAGCTTTTCAACCGAATATTTAATTTTATTTCCTCCAAGTAGCAACAGTTTCTTGTTCTCCTCTTTTCCTTCTATTAATTGTTTTTTTAAATTTCTCCCTCTCTCTCTAGATCTACAGATAGATCTCTATCTCTATCTCTATATATCTATATTTATAAGATTTATATCTATATTTTATAGATACAGATAGATGACAGATCTGAATATCTCTATATATCCATATAAGATATATTGATATAAAATATTTATATCATATAGATATATGATGATAAAGATGAAAGAAAGAAAGAAAGACACATTCTCATTCTCTTTTTCCCCCCTATTTTGCTCTTAGCCCCTCTTGTCCCACCTCCCAATCCTGTGTATGGATGAAAATAAAGAAGTACGTTATATATCCATCAGAATTAATCTACAGGGATTCCATCTTTGAATGGGACTATTAAGCTTAATGACTGTCTTTTTAATGGTATCTCATTTTGGTTCATGGCGTAATATAGAAAAGAGTGTTTTTAGGAAGTTTACATCATCTTCAATATCCTTACACACACACACACACACGAATCTGCTTGAAAATGTAGCCAACTCTTGATTATGCTGCAAATGGGAAATCATAGAATATACACAACTTATTAAAATCCATACATAATTTTTAAAAAACATATCTAGTCCAACTGGTTTAAACTTTCTTCTCAAATTTTCATCAAAACTGCTACAAGTAACAAATAATTTCATTTACAGTCTGAAAGCTTTGATTACTTTCTGTCCTTTTTGCAAACACTGAAATGCCCCCAAAAAACAATCAGCGAAGGATGAGGGGAAAATACTAAATTTAGATCCAGATAACATAGACATATTTTGACCCTAAATTAAAAATGAGACGTATATTTAATGGCTATGAATCAAATCATAACATGGTTATTTGATTATATATATGCACACAAATGCACATCATTTACCCGTATATTGATAACATTTTTATTATGTACCAATTCATTTGTTCTGCCAGTAATGGCAATCCATACACTCTCTACCTGGAAAACCCTATACTTACATGAGACAGCTGAAGTGACATATCTCTTTTCTGTGAAGTCACCCAAGACTTCAGGATATAAAACTCAAAAAAAATAAAATGCATCTCTTCAAATTGTAATCTACCTATATACTTCTGTTCTGCTTTACAATGTCAGGTTTTTGAAGGTAGGGGTACACAATACACACGTACATATTTCAAAATTTTACAAGTCCCTTCTTATTCTAAAAATTCCATGTGCCAAAGATCTAACAGGAAAACTGCTGAAAGTAATCATATTACTAACATTTTATCAGTTCACAAATCCTACCATCTCTAATGATTAGAATATAAAGCAAATGATGCCACTATTTGAGTGGTGTGTGTGTGTGTGTGTGTGTGTGTGTGTGTGTGTGTGTGTGTGTGTGTGTTCTGCATGGCAAAATTACCCACTCAAGTACTTTTACAAGTACTCAACTTCTGCCAAAGCAAAAATTGGGGCAAAATTTATGCTTAAAAAGTCATTAAAAAATTGAGTGTACCTTGTTAAACCACACTGTACATATGGGAAAGAAACATGAGTGGTGTGAAAGTACAATGCAATCCATACATATTTTATTACACAAGGACCTAAGTGTGAATTTACCTAAGATTAGTGATATACCATGATTACTCTCATCCTAGGAAATCACTATGTGAAACAGTTCAACATCACAACAAGGACATTGCTGCTTTTTATGGGCATAATTATAAGTAAAGTAATTGCTTCCAGTGACCTTCCTGCTTTTGTGAGTGTTTCATAGTGTATTTTCAGCATTGTCTACAGCTGAAGTTCTCTTCATTATTTCCACTTTTAAACAAGAATTTTCCCTGTTGTGTGTACCAGTCATTTGAATTCTAAACATTTGAAACCATTAAGTCATTTTACATTCTTAGCCACAAAAATAACCACTTATTTCATTTATTTGTGATTCTATATATTTTTGCTAATGCAGCCTATAAAGAGAAATCATAATGCACATCTCAGCTTTAATTTCAAGAGATGCAGGCAGCAATTTCAGACAGTTAGTCTTTCTTACAGACTAGTGTCTTTTGATATATTGAAAAGACTAGGGAAGCTGTTACAATGATAATGGAAGAACCTATACATTTTCATTGACATCAAGTTGCCATTGACATCATGGAATTGACAAGGTAATGGTTTTCACACATACTTTCATTGACACCGTAACATCAGAAATGTCAGACACAATGGAAGTGTCTCCTACAAGATCTACTCGTATTAAAAAAAGAAGGAAAGTAAATGCGAAGGGATAGGATGATATAATATTATGTCTCTTAACATTCCTAATTGTCCATAATTCACCTGATTTATAATGAACTCCTCATCACCTTTCACACACACAAAGTTGAGGAAGGGGAAAGGTGAGAAAATTGGAGGCAATGAGTGTTAAGGCTATTGTGATAGATGTAAAAATAAACTTTATCTGGAGCTAACATTTATAAAGTACAATGTACAATTGTTCAAAACCAGGAGCAGACTGTGGTAATTAGAAAATAGTCAACGAACTCACACCAATTTGGTATTTTAGGTTAATTGCTTTATTATTAATCCAGAGAGGTTACACAATAGTTCTGTATAATTAGACAGAAATTATGCAGTGTTTGGTAATTGTAGCAGAATTCTGCAGTTTGCTATAACTCTGCGCTGAACCAATATAAAAAATAAAGAATTGCAATCTTTAAAAAGAGAGACATAGTTGGCATCAGAGCATAACTTGAAGCAGAAGCTGATAGATGACAGATTTTCATTGTTTCTGAGAGGTAGGTTAACTCGATCATATCTGTATGACACGGTATTAATAAGATACTGCGTGATATTTTTAGTGTAACTAGAAGTATCTCTAGCAGCCAGAGATTTAACTTGTTTTCTTCCCATTTAGAGCACTTAGATTTTGGATTACCTGATTCAGTTTATAATCTTAAATTAAGACTCTTTAGAAAAGTAGCTGGGATTGGATCTTTTCTGTTACCATAGTTAAAATTATGCTTATCTGAACAATAATTTTAATGTCTATAAATGTGTATAAATTTTAGTGCATTCTATGTCTCAAAGACATGACAAGCATTAGAGATAGGGAGATGACC
This sequence comes from Pseudorca crassidens, assembly GCF_039906515.1. Classification (NCBI taxonomy): domain Eukaryota; kingdom Metazoa; phylum Chordata; class Mammalia; order Artiodactyla; family Delphinidae; genus Pseudorca; species Pseudorca crassidens. The sequence continues at coordinate 86,234,857 of NC_090297.1, read as the reverse complement.
AAGGGAGACATCATCTCCGACCTGTAGACCGTATATTTCTCTGAGGAAGGCAGAGTCTGAACAGCTAATTTCCAACTTGTTATTTATTTACAGGACAGTTGAAAGGTATCCTGGAGAAATCATGGTGCTAAGAGATCACAGAAAAAGGCAGGTCTGAAATAATCTTGGAGAAGGCAGGCTTATCAGAGGAAATGGCATTTGTTCTGAAACCTGAAAACTGAGTAGGCTAGCTGGCAAAAGGAGAGGTGATGAGAAAAACATTCAGAGTAGAAAGAAAAATTCTACTTGAAAGCCTTGAGGTACAAAGTATGAATATGGAAGAAGATCAGGCTGGCACTCTGTGTTCCTTTAGAATGTGTTTATTTTCATTCTACATATCTGAGTGAAATACACCCGAGTGAAGGAAGCTATGAATAAAGAGCATCGTCCACTTCCCTGTAAACTGGTCACTGTTGCCAGGTCAGTGTATCTGTGAAACTGACTTTGGGGGCTTCCATCATGTTGTCATTTTGCCAGTTTTGACAAGGTTTTCCCTCCCTCTTCCCTAATCTATCTCAGAATATTTCTGTTTAGAATTCCAATGATTAGGTTAATTTTTAAAGTAAATTTAATTGCTAGCTAATTTCCTTATTCATAACTAGAATTACTTTTTCCTGAAATTCCTGTTAGATAGGTAGCAGACTATCTTTTTAAAAGAGGTATGTGCCAGGCTGGACTACACTAATGAATAAACATACATAGTTTTGCCCTTACAAAACTTATCATCTAACAGGAAGTCAAATAAAGCACAGCAAGTACCAATATATAAAATCATGAAATTATAAAATATTTCTAAAATATAAATTAGCACCTTAGAGAATACAAGGATGAGAGAATTAACTAATTCTGCACATATATTCTCTGCCAAACATTATACTAAGTCTTAGAACTCTTTAACCCATAAGCTGTGTACCTCACAATTTCAAAACTAGATTTATTGCAAATCAGCTAATATTTTACTGAGCACCTACTATATAAAGCACTATAGTTGTACTATTCTTCTCACTAAGCTTCACTACTCCAGCCTCCTTGCTCTTCCCTGAATATGCCAGGCACACTCCCATCTCAGAGCTTTGCATGTGTTTCCTCTCTGGAAATGTTCTTCTCCTAAATTACCTCTAGGATCACTCCCTCACTTCCTTCACTTCTTTCTCCAATGCCCACTTCTCACTGAGACATTCTTTGGCCACCTTATCTAAAATTGCTCCGCAACCCCCATAGTGCCCATCTCCATTCCATATACTTCAGTTATCTTCAAAGAAAAGGTTTCTTTACCATCTAACATGCTAAATATTTTCTATATTTATTTAAATTTATTTCCTATTTTCATTCTCACTTCTGTATAAGTATAGTCCCATCCTGGCACATACCTCTTTTGAAAGAATAGTCTGCTACCTTTTCTTATCATTTCCATAAACTCCTAGTGTTCAGGGACATATCCTATGATTATGAGGTCATTAACATTATTTTTATATATACAAGCTAAAGGGAGTTATTAATTAATTTGTCAGCTTGATCACTTGCTAGAGTTGGTAACCACTTTTATCTTATTTATAGATTTGGATAAACCTAAGTAAATAACCAACCACTGGAGAAAATGAGAATTTGTTAACTATGTATAATAATGAAATTCTATTTAAATACTGAATTTTAATTTTTCTTATTACAAAAGCAATCAAGTTCATTACAGAAGAAAATAGAAAACAGATAAAAGAAGAAAATAAATACAAACTATATTCCCAAAACCCAACTACAATCATTGTTGTTTTGGGGTTTTTTTGGGTTTGGTTTTGGTTTTGGTTTTGGCTGTGCCATGTGGCATGCAGGATCCTAGTTCTCCACCCAGGGATCAAACCCACGCCCCCTGCATTGAGAGCGCAGAGTCTTAACCATAGGACCACCAGGGAAGTCCCTACAATCATTGTTAATCGTAATAATTTCTATGCCAAAAATAGAGTCCTAGTATTCATTCTACTCTGTAAACCACTCAGTCAATGTCCTACATGCATCAGATGCTCAGGCCTCTTCTGGGTGGGCTCAGACCTACTTTACACAGGCACACCTGACATGTATTGGGGATGCTCACAGATGAACCCACTATTGAGTAAGCTGGAAGTGTGGAAGAGTTAACCTCCCATAGGAAAGAACTGACCAGTGGGGGATAGAAAGCTATAGATACATTCTTTCCCCTTTCTACTCCCAACACCCACCTCCAGAATCCAGATAATATAATATAGAGAGAACTCAGTCTCACTGATCTAGTCACTGGTTTCATTTAGCAGTGACCAGGTCAATAATGCCTTCTCCTCCTGTTGACTCTCCCTTCTTCCCTGCCTCACTCTCCCTGTCCCTCACTTTTGCTTCCTGGGCTTGTACTTCCTAATAAAATAATAGAACATAAGCCATCTGCTGATGGATTTGCTTCTTGGGGAACCCAAGTTAGGACCCTTCACTTTTCCATTAAAATATATGTTCTAAAGAGACATGTATCACAGTGTTCATTGCAGCGCTATTTACAATAGCCAGGACATGGAACCAACTTAAATGTCCATTGACAGATGAATGGATAAAGAAGATGTGGCATATATATACAATGGAATATTACTTAGCCATAAAAAGAAACAAAATCGAGTTATTTGTAGTGAGGTGGACGGACCTAGAGTCTGTCATGCAGAGTGAAGTAAGTCAGAAAGAGAAAAATACCATATGCTAACACATATATATGGAATCTAAAAAAAAAAAAAAATTGGTATTGATGAACCTAGTGGCAGGGCAGGAATAAAGACATAGACACAGAGAATGGACTTGAGGACACGGTGGGAGAGGGGGAAGCTGGGGCGAAGTGAGAGTAGCAACGACATATATACACTACTGAATGTAAAATAGTTAGCTAGTGGGAAGCAGCAGCAAAGCACAGGGAGATCAGCTCGGTGCTTTGCTATGACCTAGAGAGGTGGGATAGCGAGGGTGGGAGGGAGGCTCAAGAGGGAGGGGATATGGGGATATATGTATGCATATGGTTGATTCACATTGTTGTGCAACAGAAACTAACACAGTATTGTGAAGCAATTATACTCCAATAAATATCTATTAATATATATATGTTAAACATCCTTTTCTATCACTGTCAATCCTTCTATACATAATGAAAATTCAGTAAGGTCAAAACTTCCTCTTCCTTATTGCTTTATATTCAGTACCTGAGTGCTGACATATAGTAGGTGCTTCTTGATACAATTTTACTGAGTATATCAGTTTAACATTGCTGTAAAATATGAGTCTACCTTACTTAAATCTTTGCTAGATTATATAAACCTCAATACATTTATTCAGACCACTATTGGACATTCAAGTTGTTCCTAATTTTACCTATTTTAATCTGCCATGCTTATGAAGCAAAATCTTGGCTCAGACCCATGATTATTTCCACATTCTTAAAAGTGAATTCTCTGGGTCAAAGGGTATGCACAATTTAAAAATGTTTTGTATGCATTTACTCTTCAATTTGAATAAAAATTATGACATTACATTTATTTTAATCTATTGGCAATTCTTCCAGGGAACTGGGATATCTTCATAGTATCAACAGAGGAAAGGCATAACCTATGCTCACCTGTTTCATCAGTTTAAAAACCACATGCTTTTATGGGATGGAAATGAGGGGGCTGATCAGGAGGATTAAGCCAGCAAGTCTGTAAAGAAACATTTAAACCTTAAAAATCTTTGCTGCTGAAAAACAGCTTTTTTTTTTTAATATAATAAGATCCCTCTTCCTACTACCCCACCCAATAGCAATTTACTTTTCATGTCACAGAACTCAGCACCAAACAAATTACACACCTTATCCATAGCTGTAAGCTCAAAATACTCAGACCAATGTTTTTCACTATAAACCACGATTCCAGGGTGATTTTTCTGATAGTAGAAGAAATCCTGGAAACTCTTTACAATTATTCCTGCATGGATCAATGTGGCATATAGCAGTAGTCTAGAGATCAGTATGAGACATATTTGAAGGTGAATCCATGCTGATAGAGAAATACTTTCTATTCGTCAAATACTTGAAGTAACTCATTTCCTATGAACTGGATTATCCCTTCATAAATTGTGGGCAACAACTACGACGAGTTTAGCTCCTACCTCTGTTACCAAATACAGCCAGCTGATCTGTGCGTAATAGAGACAACCGAGTAATTGGTTTCAGAAACCAAAACATATTTATTGTTTGAGAAACTAATCAGTCCATTCTGTGCATAAAAGGAAAAGCCATTCGCTATGATGAGTTTGCTTGGATACCCCACACCAGACTTGGTATTACAACTTTATATGGGAATTTGGAGGATTGCTCTTGCTTAGTATCAAGTTAATTATTGGACAAATAAATTCAAATTGATAGATCCAAAACAGTCAGTTAACAGCCTTTACCACACGATATCAAAACAATGTCACTGAGCATCAGTACAGTTTTTTTTTTTTAAGGGTTTTTTTTCTTTCTCTTGAAACCTTTTTTGACTACCTCAAAATGTTCTTTGTAATATGTGATATATGTATGTAAATATTTGTTTTCACAGACTCTTTAAAAGTTTGAATTAAGCACATATCTTTTAATGGGGACAACAGGATCATATCACTGATGAAAAAAAAAAAATCACCAGGTAGCCAACAGACAAGGCTACTGAGTAAACCAGGCCCCATGGACTAGATGTAAACCATAGCTCTGTCCATTGTAGAACTTGAAGGGTTGAAATAAAACCAACACATGCCACCAACGTATTTCTGCTTTAATAAACATTGTTTAAATTTCCCTTGGCATTAAAAAAATTACATATTAAAAAGAAGAATGTGCACAACGCAGGCTAAGGACAATTCTGAGCCTCCTCAAGTATAAATGTGTTCAACTTGATATTTTTAGTTCTGTGTCTATTGAAAGAAAGACATTTTTGCACAACCCCAGTCTATAAATTTCTGTGTGCTTATTGACATAATATGTAGATGTCCTTGGCCATATAAAAAGACAAAAAGAAAACTGCCTGCCTGCTTGCACAAGCCATGAAGCACTGCAAACCCTCTCAAAGACCTCTCTCTAATCAAAACAATTCTCCAAGGCTGAGCGATGGTCTGAAAAAAACTAAGAGAAAAAAATCAAACTTGCACATTTTTAACCTACATCTGTTGAAATATAATGTCTTACAAATAAATAAGCAAAAATATGAAGTTTTGATAAAATATTTTCAAAGATGTTTATTTTTAAAAAAAGAAAAAAAAGACCCAATTATGAGATAAACATTGCCAGGGGAACAAAAGCTATACATTCACCACAAACTTGGTCTTTACTTCATTTTAAAAGACAGGTGTCGTCTACCTTTCATATATTAAACTACGATAGATTTTTATTCTTTTTAAAGTAATTCTGTCTTTTCTTATGACTGCAATTATCTGATGCTAGCCAATGTTCAGTAAGGGATCAACCAATGAATTTCAAGTTTATTATGCTGCAAATAGCATCTCCAAGTACTCTAAGTTCCTCACCTCACATCGAAGGTCAACTATCTATACCAGTTTCACCTTAAAAAATTAGTTTTTAAATATGAAGGAAATTTGCTATGAAACTTGGACTTGATTCTTTAATGACTGAGTTCTATTAGACTAAATCTCTAAAACGGGTGCTGCCTTAGATATCATCGTTCTCTTTGGAAAACTGACTCCATCTATACAGAGTTTTGGCAACATAATAGAAACTATTGTCAAATTCTCAAAAGCTACCTTGCTTCCAGAATCATAAATGATCTTCATGTCCTAAATCAATACATCACTTATGCACATTTTCTTGAAAATGTCAATTGTATATATTTAGATTTAACAAATACTTTATTGTAGCTCTTTTCATTTCTTTTGGTTACTGGAGACTGTTCTGACATCATGGGGAGATGTATAAAGACAAATATTAAATGCCGCACTATACCAATCATGTCAGTAGCACTATTGAATGAGGTTTTCAATGCTAAGCCACATGACAACTATACTGTTTCTGCCAGACATTCAGTTGGCATTTCAGCACTTCTCTGGAACACAACCACTTTTTAGAATTACAAGGTTACTTAATTGAAAGTAGATTTTAAAATTATAGTAGTTGTTAAATACTAGGAGCTAAATTTTCACTTGTATACTTAAAGCTGTTATTTGGAGCTGAATCGGGCAGGCAGTTTAACAAGCAACAGGAAATGTTTAAAATCACCAAGATCATTATCCAGTGAAATTAAAATCCCCAAACCAGAGGGCTCAGCATTGCATGGGAATTTGCAAGTGAAACCAGCATCATCATCAGGGACACATCTGGATAGGTAAAATGATTAGATACACCTGGTCCCATCTAAGGAGGAGAAGAGAGGCCAGAAAGTCCCCAGCCTGGGGGAAATCATGCTCCCTGGGGCTGCAGACTTGGAGTCAGGAGTGCAGTGTAAGAGAACTGTTAGTTTTAGTGAAAGTGGCTGTGTTAGTGCTCTGTGGTGTGTGCTCAAACGTATATGTGTTTGTAAATCCTATTTCCCTGGCCTCTTTCCTAGACCTATGGGAGCGGGGGGAGTGAGAGATGTACAGTGTGAGGCCAATGATCATGAATTGATAGCAGGAAAAGAGTAGCATGCTACAAAAGTAGGGGGAGGCAGAATAATGGCCCCTAAAGAGTCCACATCTTTATCCCCAAACTTGTAATATGGCACCTTAGATGGCAAAAAGGACTCTCCAAATATAATTAAGTTAAGGATCTTGAGATGGGGAGATTACCCTGGATTACCTGGGGGGACCCAATAAACAGGTCCCTAAAGAGAGAGGCAGGAGAGTCAAGGTCAGAGAAAGAGATGAACAATGGAAGCAGAGGTCAGAGAGAAGAGAAGATGGTATATTGCTGCCTTTGAAAATGGAAGGAGCAACAAGCCAAGAGGCCAAGAGGCCAAGTATGTGACCTCTAGAATCTGGAAAAAACAAAGAAGTGATACTCCGCTAAAGCCTCCAGAAATCATCAGTCCTGCTAATGTCTTGATTTTCTCACCAGTGAGACATCCGATTTTCAGAACTGTAAGAGGAATTTGTGGAAATTTGTTACAGCAGCAAAAGAAGATTAATACAGATATTTTATGGCAAGTTAAAGAGTGGCAGCTTACATTCTGTCACAAAACTTTTACCCAATGCCCACTGTCTGTGCATAGTGGTGACCAAGATGGCCTTAACGTGTTCCACTCAGCTGTTTTAGCCGGGTTTCTTCCTGACCTCCCTTTTCTTAGAGCATTTTCTTTAGAGAATTTACATGTGTAAATTTTCTGCTGCTATGAGATGTAAATCTTCTCCCAGCCTCTTACCAGTTTCACACCCTCAAAATGTTTTTCTCAAAGGCCTGGGAGCCCTTGAAATGTAATCATAAAAGGAAACAGTGCCCAGATCTCCCTGTCTCTATGAGAGGGCAGGAACCTAACTTCCACAAGCACCAAGAAGCAAACGCAGATGCCCTAATCACACTGAACAACCTTCTCCCTAATATCTTCCAATACTTTTCCCCTGGCTTCCACAGAATACTCTTCTGTGTCTTGAATTATCTGTTCCCTCTGATGTCAGTTATCCCATTTTTTATCTTTGTCTTCTCTTTCCCATTGTTGGTTTTGCTCCACATTGGGAATGCTTGGTTATTAGTTTATGGGAATGGGTTGATTAGCGTAGCTGCTAATATGGTTTCTCTCTGCAGTTGTTTCAGGTTTTTTACCGTAACAGGATTTTTCCTCTAACATAAAGGCAGATGGCAAGCTCCATGTAGATTTTTGGGTATGTAAGTACAGGTAGCCAGGAAGGTTCAGGGCGCTCTGGCAATGGAGAATTTTAGTATATTTCTCTCCTGGGAAGAACTGCCTTGCCTTCACATTCTACTCCGCGTTTGCTTGGGGACGCAGCATTACTTCAATCTTGACTTGCTCTTTTCCTATACCTATACAAGGTCCTCCCCAGCTAGTGACATTTTCTGCAGAAAAAAGAAAAAACTATCATGATCTGTGAATGTTAGGGAGAAAGAGAGGATGGTGCCTTTTGGGCCCAACATCTCTGATTACCCTCCAGCCTACTCTAGCTCTTTCTAGTTTGACTCTAAGCCAAAGAAGATTGGAACCTCTCTGGGACTCCTTCTAAGACTGATCTTACTCTGTTGTTTGGGGCCAGTGGATCACTATTCTCCCTTTCCTTCATCATTCTCCTTTCAGTCTTCCAGGGTTTCCTTAAAATCCTCAAGCACTGCCTGAACTCTTTCTCATTTGCCAGCACTATTCTAATATCAATCATATGTGTATATATATTTTCTTTCATTCTATTGGAACTTGGGAGAGAGGGATGGTAGACCCACATGCTCAATTTGTCATTTTATACCAATTTCCTGTTCTTAAACTGTTCCGTCAGACACTTTCACCAGATTAGACTTCTGTCTCTTCTACCCAGCCATTCACCTTGCTTTTTTTCTTCACTGCTCTTCACTAAAAAACAAAACCAACAAGGAAACAAGCCACAAACAAACAAAAGCCTCCTTCCTTTTTATGCCAACAAATTTTGCTTTCTTTAGTCCCTATCCTGAGCCCTGGACCTTTTTTTGCATTTCTAGAGACTCTGAATTCTGTGGTAAACTTAAATGAGTATTGCACTAGGGATTTC